>NW_024091085.1:0-23435 GCF_014356525.2 Nilaparvata lugens | reverse complement strand
TAATTTGATGCAAAACTTGAGTTAGTTCGATTGATTGGCGGAGCCGAGCACCGGCTTCAAATATAGTAATAAGAGGAATAAACGTGAATTTAAGAAAATCACTTAGGCCCATTACTGCTTAAATGATGTTGCTGGTTTACTCAGGTTTGTGTAGAAAGCCTACGGTGCAAGCCGCCTATATGATTTATTATTTCTCATTATTTTTATTCTCAATGTGTCTCTAGAGGGGAATATTTTATTGAGAGCTATAATCTAGATCTCCAGAGCATGAGACAATATTCACTGCTTATAGTGTAGGAGAGTTTTATATCAACTAATGCCTTTGGTGTAACTGTGCGAGAGTTTGAAGTTCTCACTAAATAAGGATAAAATTCAACTCAATTACAGCTGAATGATGAAAAAACGTTCAGTGAAGCACAGCAAGAGTTTAAAGCGAGAACTAAATTTGGCTGTCTCAGTACTAGTAACTGTTAAATACTGCTAATTACAAATGGAAATTACTGAGATATTGCAATTATTCTAATGTTAATCAATTGGGCTAACAATTACCAAATTAAATGCTGTAAATCACTCCTAAGACTTCTGCTACAAATTCCGGGGCTGATAAATACTTTCTGAATAGTAGCGCTCATCGAATTTCCATCTAGCTGTTTACCCTGTTGTCAATATTTGCAGTAGCAGAAGTCTTCGGGGTGTTTCACAGCATTTAATATGGATTTTTGTTTAATAATTATAATAATTAACTGTTAGATCCTTCCCTTGTTTCTGATTCTATCGTCTGGATCGCTTTTCTTTATTTTATCCTATGAGCCATTAGTCATCAATATATTTTTCATAATAAGTTTAGCTTATTTTTCCATGCTCAATGTCCGTCTGTTGTATATTGATTTGTTCTTTCTCCATTTCAAGTAGCTTACCTACCACGTTGTTGTTATATTAGTTTCATCCTATTTACATATATTCTCTTTCAATAGGCTATATAATTGATATATTTATGATGTGTTGAGGTGTTGATTGTGGGCAATTGTCTTTAATGTTTATTTTCTTTTATTTTTTCTTTAAGGCTACTTTAGAATATAAATAAAAATATAAATATGAGTACCCTTCTTAAATTATTTAAATAGTCACTAAAATATTTAAATAGGGTACTCAGATTTATATTTTGATTATTTTCTTTTGTAAAAAAATTAATAACTCACCTTAGTCGTAACAACCGGGATCGATGGCTTCGTTGAATACTGAAAAAAAAAAGAAACGTTGAAAATTAGTTGAAGACTTAATAATTTATATAAATGTGCTTTGTCTAAGTATGATTGAAAGCAACGAAATTGAAAATTGAGAGCAGAAATATTAAAATAAGATTTATCACTCTACCAATCTTGGATCGGATTGGATTAAAAAACACTTCTTCTCTGTAATATCGTTAACCTCGGATCATGAACAATAAAAGGTTTGGTAGAGAGGTACGGATTATGTGAGTTGAGATACATGTCATTAACTCAATTTTCTTCTATTCTAATGAATAAATAATAGCTTGAACGTTGTCATGAACGTTACCATCATCGATTAGGAATAACGAATAACTTCTGTATGTATTTCCATTTTAATCTATGAGCTTCACTCCTGAGAGCGTAGTGAGAAGCTGTACATACTCCTATAGCGAGGTCCACGTTATAATGGCAGTGGAGAAAGATAGGAGAAAAACGCTGCCGATCCTCTGTCTTGTCAATGCCTTCTATAAACGGTAGCTGATACAGGTTTATTGATGTAATATTAACTGTTCATTCTCGTTTAAAATGATTAATTATATTTTATTAAGCAATAAATTAAATTATTAAATACTTTCATAATTAATATGAAATAATTTGTTAATTCTACATTGTTAAAAGACGATCAGGCAACAGAGCAAAACGAGAAAGAGATAGTGCTATCCGCTTTGTTGAATGATAGTCAAGGATAGCGATACCATTGCTAATCAAACACTGCCATTATAACGTGGACCTCACTATAGAGCCAAGAATGTGTAGCCTATAGATGAAAATGAAAAGCATAAAACCAACGTTACTTCTATGATAAAGAGGCAATTTTTCATAGAACCACATAAATTCAATGCTCCACTCAGAGTGTCGAGTGAATATGGCTTATCTATAATATAATAGAGGAAAGAAGTAGCTTTTACACGTACAAGATAGGAAAATTATGTTTGACGCATCATCACGTCTGAACTTCTGGACTGATTAACTTGAATTTTTTCATATAGATTCTTGATTAACCAAGGATATTATAGGCCTATATCCAGAGTTAATCTATACTATAATAAAGGAAAGAACTGGCTTATACACGTACAGGGATAGGAAAATTATGTTTGAAGCTTCATCACGTCTCAACTACTGCACTGATCAACTTCAAATTTTGCATACAGATTCTTAAGTAACCGAGAATGGTCATAGGCCTATTTGAAACTCTTCAAGATTCCACTCGGTCAAGTTTTCAGTTTGTCAAGTTTTCAAATAGACCCTTGCGGAGCATGGGTTACCAGCTAGTACATAAATATTTTATACTTTTGGTTCCATATAAAATGCTTCAGAACAGTATGAACCACTTCAACTTTTACATAATTGTAGAGATGGAAATGGGCGTTATTGTCATTCATAATGAAGGTTTCAATTATTTTTATTTGTAATACAAACATCTAAAGTTTGCATTGATAAGATAAAACCTATGTTTTGTTGAGGATACTATTTCAAATCATGCATACTTCCCTTCCTAGCCTTGTACAAAATGCATTCTCAAATGTAAGTTAGATTTTTTGTTAATGTTGTGATGAAACGCCTTCCTCCATGCAACGCCATGGTGTATTACAGCTCATTGTTTCAATTAAGAGGATGGAGAGCAATCGTTATGAATGAATGGGCCGTTCTATTGTACAATGGATAGACGCAATCAACTTGCTTGAATTAAATAGGAGTCTTAACTATAAAGCATGCTAGCTTTCACACTTCACTAATTACTCGACATTATTTTAATTAACTCGATTTTATTAGACATCTCAAATCGAATTTCAACTTCAATATAATATATAAAGGTGCGTACAGACTATGCGCCACGAACCGCGCATTCCACTTCTCATCAGCTGATGCTATAAATTATTATACAGAGTGAGTCATATGTATGGGAACCCCTCAATAAGTTGGAGACTGTTGTAGATAATATAATACTTTAACTTTCGGGATAAGTTATTGGTCGAATACTCTACCGTTTGACGTACAACTGGATTCCAACCCCTCTTAAGGAGAAGACTTAGGGGTTGTGACCCGAATATTTTAAATTTAAACACCCATTGTGTGGTACATAATCTTAAATTTCGAATATTTGAGTTACAACCTCTTATTTCTTTAAAAACTAAAACTTCAGCCGTCATTTTGCATACAAGTAGTATACAACTTTTTTATTGATGCCATCTTTCTTGTTTTGAAAAGCCCTTTAAAATGATGTACCACACAGTGAGTGTTTACATTTAAAATATTCGAGTTACAAACCCTACGTCTTCCCATTATGAGGGGTTGAAATTGAGTTGTACGTCAAACGGTAGAGCATTCGACCAATAACTTATCCTGAAAGTTACAGTATTATATCTACAACAGTCTCCAACTTATTAAAGGGTTCCCATACATATATGACTCACTCTGTATAATATCTTTAATATACATTTCATTAGCTACACTTTTATTATAATATATGTATCTATACAGAAGGGTACGATGCAGATACAATAACCATATCATAAGCTGATGAAAAGTGAAAAACCCGTGTTCGTGGCGCATAAGTCTGTACGCACCTTTATATGTTAACACAACGCCACAATATCGTACCCTATTAGTTCCACATCTTATTGCACATGCGTGGCAGTACATATGAGCAAACTAATCTCTGTACACATCTGGAACCAGAAGTGTAACGTTACGAATTGTTGACTGCCTGCAAAATTCCATCAATGAAATGTACTTGAACAGAAGAAATATGTTACACATCAAATCTTGCATTTTTCCAACACCACTGTGCCACTGCCATCTCTATCGTCAAGATACTGGATTACGATTGTGAGGTCCACGTTATAATGGCAGTGAAGAAAGATGGGAGAAAAACATAGCCGATCTTCTGTCTTGTTGATGCCTTCTATAGAAGTAGCTGATACAGTTTATTGATGTATATTAACTGTTCATTCGCGTTTTAAATAATCAATTATATTTTATTAATCAATAAATTATATTTTCCATAATTTATAATGAATTTCATAATTAAGATAAAATATGTTGTTAGTTATTGATTATTATCATACATTGTTAAAAGACAATCTGGCAATAGAGCAAAGCGAGAAAGAGATAGCACTATCCGCTTTGTTGAATGATATACAAGGATAGCAATACCATTGCTAAACAAATACTGCCATTATAACGTGGACCTCACTATAAACAATTGAAGTGGTACTTTTGTACGCTGAAGATGGGCTTATCGGTGCTTTGAAATTGTAAGGTAGCAACAAAAACGATCAATTTGTTGGAAAAATGCAAGATGTTAAAAAATCTCGTTGTGGTGATCCATAATAATTAAATTCATGTACTGTAATGATCATTATGAATTATACATATGAGATTATATGTAATTTGAATTTGAATAATCAGGAGATGATTATCTAATACTTTATGAGACATTATTTAGGCTCATATACTAGAGTATAATTCGAGTATAATTATAAGAGTATATAATCTAGTATATAAGAGTATTATTATTATTATTGTTGTGTTGTGTTATTCATGGCGCTTAGTTGTGTATATGTGAGCTTCATTAAGACTCACACAACATGCCACCTGTCAATTACATAATATGGTTACATCAAGATTGATTCTATTTAATACATTTTTCAATATTTTGAGCCTAGTTTTCTTAACCTATATGTCCAAACTACCAGACAAGGAATCATTCCCTCTTCAACACTATAAGGACAACTTTTTAATAGTATCACTTATTTTATTTTTGAATACTTTCAAATTAGTCTCAGTTTTCAAGTCGTTTTTCAAAGAGTTATATATTTTTATGCCTGAATATAAGGCTCCCTTCTCAAGTAAAATCTATCATGTAGTTTACAGATTTTTCTCAAGCTCATTTAAACATACATAGATATTAAGTATGACTGTGATATTTTGAGTTCAATTCCACGTTATTCCATTTCCAATAGTCACTCCTGAGCTATAATAAAAACAGGGTTTGGGTGTGCCTTCTGATGTATTCAACACTGATCTGGCTTGGAGTCTACTAACGGTACATATGTTAAAAACGGTCAAATTTCTTCAGAAGATTACAATGTGAGAATAGGTGTTTTCACAGCACAAAGCAGATTCGAACCTTCTGAAAAAAGCGAGAGCTGCATCGACTAGCGGTCCACTTTTCGTTTCTCTGCCCGGACAGATTTATCAATCCGTCACACGATAAAAATTGCCGTCAAAATGATCGCTACTCTCAAGAGAGAAACTTCTCGACAGATTATTCACTCCAGGCGATTCATTTTGGCTCGGAAAGCCAGAATCTTGCGTTTTCAGTATCTCAAACTAAAAACTATAAACTAGTAGTTCTGTGAACAGTAGACCTCAAGCAGTTTCTCATCCACAAGTATCTGATGTCACCTGTTCTAGTTGATTCAGTTGAATCATAATTTACTCTTAAAAACTGTTATTTTGTCTTCTCCAAGATCCAAAACTCACTTATGTTGTCAGGACACGGCCAGAAATCTGTGTAATGCATGCTATGAATAATGAATAATCCACTTGTCAGCTGATTGGTTATGAATAATTGATTGAATTATCAATACTAGTAGTTCTGTAGTAGTAGTTCTGTAGTAGTAGTTCTGTAGTAGTCTACTAGTAGTTCTGTGAACAGTAGACCCCACGCAGTATTCTCATCCACAAGTACCTGCAACTATAGACCTTATGGAATACAGCAATAGATTGGCTTCTCCACACATCTGTGTAATCACTTGTCAGCTGATTTATGATGAATAATTCTATAGTCTGATTTTTACTCTCATATTGGTGTATGAAGGAGGCTCCTTTTCCTTTTATATTATCCTTGAAATGCAAATTTCCCAAAACCTTGTATATACGTCGACGCGCAATTAAAAAAGGAACATACCTGTCAAATTTCATGAAAATTTATTACAGCGTATCGCCGTAAATGCGCAACATAAAAACATTTGAACATTAAGAGAAATGCCAAACCGTCGACTTGAATCTTAGACCTCACTTCGCTCGGTCAATAATTAATTGTCTGATTGATCCTATATTCAAAGTAGATGATATATTATAGTGATATCGGAGTATGGAGGAATTCCTTTTCTTTTCATATTATCCTTAAAATGCAAAATTTCAGAAAACCTTGTGTATTCATCGACGCGCAGTTGAAAAAGGAATATTCCTGCCAAATCTCATCGAATTCTATCAACGCGTTTGGCCGTAATCGCGTTACATACAGACAGACAAAAACAAATCGAGTTTAAACATAGACCTCACTACGTTCGGTCAACTAGCGTAATCCGAATAGAAGAGAACATAGCGAGATCCACGTTATAGTAGCAGTATTTGAATAAATTTGGTGTTGCTTCCCTTGTCTATCACTCTACAAAGCCGATAGCTCTATCTTATTCTAGCTCCGCAACGTTGCCATATCGTATTATAAGAATATAGAAACATAAACAAAATATTCAATCTCTATCATAAAGATTTATTATTAGATCATTAAAAATATATATTTTCGTAACAAATAAAATAAAATTGATTATTTTTAACAAGAATGCACAGTTGATATTACAGCAGATATACCGGAATCAATTATAATCTAGAGAAGGCAGTGGCAAGGCAGAGCATCGTTAAAGCTCTTCTCCTATCTTTCTCCACTGCCATTATAACGTGGACCTCACTATAGTAGAGTTGGATTTGAATATGATTCAAAATAGATAATAACATTGTAGCAATGTGATGAGGCTGATAAGGGAGCGTCCTTGACAGTTGAAATTAAAATTTATTTCCAAAAAACATTACAAATAATGAAAAAGAAAAAATACCCTATTGTTTTTCTTTTTCATTATTTGTAATGTTTTTTTGGAAATGAATTTCAATTTCAATTAAAACCTACTTATTTCAGAAGATAAAATAAAACACAGAGTTTATCGCTATTTCAAGACAATTGCAACAACTGGAAAATAATGAATGAATAAATAAATGAATGAACAATCCCCCTAGCGTGTTTCCTTGAAGTGGGGATAGTATGGGATTCAACAGTCCTTAACCTACGATTTACACAAAAACATGTTTGTATAAAACGTTCAACTGAGCCATGCAAATTGAAATCTGACAAGGAAGAGAAAACTGCCGGAGGTCATAGCCCGTTCAATACGTTCCAATGAGCGAGCGGCGCACGCTTTATACCGAAAAATCCTTTCATAAAAACCGGGGGTTGCCTGGGGTTGAGGTGGTAGGAGAGAACCATGAGTGAAATTCCAAAGGCTATCGGCCTTCAAGCCAACTCAACAAGGTCTATCAACTGGGTTTCCGATCAATGCTTGCAATAATTGCAGAAGTGCACAGCCATTGATTACAAAAATATGATTCAACTTATTTGACTTTTTGTGTAGTTGAGAGGTTGATATTGTGGTAATTATTATAAACAGTAATAAATTGTCAAACCACAAGTTTATTCAAAGTAGGAGGACCGGTTTCGGTTGTTACGCCATTGTCAATCTCTGATAAACTATATCCATAGAGGATTATTTATTCAACTTGAAAACTTAAATTTGATTTAAGGTTATAAAAAATTCCAGATTATATAATACTGTACACTATCCTTTAAGACCAATATATAACGGTCCGCAAATTTCGAAAACAATTCCTTTTTTCAATTGGTCTTAGAAAAAACAGTTCAATATAAATTGAACAAAAACCCGATATTTGATGCACTAGACACAATTTCAGTTAGATATTGGAATAAATCTAGAAGGAGATTCAGAAAGAATGAGATGATACTTTATATCCATAGTAGATTATCCTGTTAGCGGGTATGGACACTGAATAAGAATATTAAAATGAAGGAAATTGATAATATGTAGAATCAAGTTTTGACACTAAAATGACGACTTGCATACTACGTAATTTGTGAAGAATTTGTGATATGAAGCAAATATAAATAATCATTGTCTGACAATATGGTATAATATTACACATGAATGCAAAATCTAATTATGTTGAGCTTGAGAGTGAAATTATTATTTTCGTTTGTTTATAATATTTGGCTCCATCTATTATCAATAACATTCATTTTATGTTTCTAATTTTTAGGTATTGTTAAGTATAATGAGTGTAGCATGCAATGATTATAAGAGTCAATTACAAGTTAGTTCAGCTACAAGTTATGATGAACATAGAAGAAAAATGTCATAGTGTTTATTGATTTTATGTTGATAATGAAAAATCTACTACCCCAGATTCCTACATGTGAAGAGCATGAAATTACCAATGCAAGCATCGAATAGTAGTTCCTAATGATCGAGTAAGACTATGGCTTCAATGAGGAGATATTTCAAGATTGCCGATAAATACCTTAGCCAATATTTTTTGGACATACAACAAGCAATACTAATTTTGTACAAATCTTGGAAATCAAGGTTATGAAGAAATTAATAAAGAATAGAGATATATGAAATGAATGCTTCAAATATGTTTTTAAAAAGAAGATCTGAACTATCTACAGATCAACAGATTAACACGCAGCCTGATAATTGTAATTTTGAGACAAAGTTGGAAGTATCTAATCTATCAAAAACTGACGATTGAGGACCAACATTAATAAAAAAAACATTCTGGAACTACATCTATCATTAGAGAAAAGGGATCCAGAAAACATGATAACGATTTCTGATGAAAATGTGAAAATTACTTGACCTGTACAAAGACTACGATTTGATGAAAGTTCTTCGATGAGATCACAAAATGCACTGAGCTAATCGACAGCTAAGACCACTCACTGGTCGGTCACCGCACATAGCGTGCAACCTCGCTACCCCTTCAGGATCTCTCTCAAATTCGTTATCCAACTTGCTCACCAATCCTTTCTCATTCTCTCTCTATTGCTCCCTCCAAGTTTGTCTTAATAACGAGGCAGAAAAAACAGAGGACAAAGTTTCATATAAAAATAAACATGAATAATAATGAAAAAGTGGGAAGGGGGAGTTTAGCTACGAGGTCTTTCGTTCAGCCGTTGACCGTGTGGAAGGGAAATTAAATTATTCTATACCTGAAAGAGCTATTCATTGTTCATGGAACGTTGGGGGAAAAATAAATGTATCGATATTATATTCTACGATCGACCTTGAATGTGAACTCGAATAAATTCGTGAAAATTCAAGATCAAGTGACTTGGTTGTTCATTCTCTTGCAAGAAAACTAATGATGAAAGTTACTTAGATATTGCATTTATTCAAATTCTAATGAATTAATAATTATTATCAAACGAAAATCCGAATTAAATGGTGTAAATCACCCCGAAGACTTCTGCTACTGTAAATATTAACAACAGAATTTCCATATGGCTGCTCACCCTGTTGTCAATATTTGCAGTAGCAGAAGTCTTCGGGGTGATTTACAGCATTTAATTCGGATTTTCGTTTAATAATAATTAGAAAACGAACGATTTTAACAAATCAATGAGTTAGTTGAATTGAGCAAAGAATGAAATTCTTTGCAATGTATTTTGGAAGTAATTAATTTGAAAAGCATGGTAGCAAGTGAGGTTTATAATAATTAAAAAGAGGCCCTTTCCACTAACAACCAGTTATGAGCAACAGGATCAATTACAGTACTAGTGGTTCGAAATCCATTTGAAACTCACCATCAACCTATCTCTCATTACTATCCCGTTAATCATGGACTTACATGAGAATAGTTTTTCTTTGATAGAATTATATTTGAAACTGAACCGTTGAGTGAGTGGAAAAGCCTCTGCAAAAGCTTCTGCTACTGCAAATATTGACAACAGGGTAAACAACTAGATGGAAATTCCATGAACGCTACTATACAAAAATTATTTGTCAGCCCGGGAAATTATTTGCATCAGCAGAAGTCTTCAGGGTTATTTACAGCATTTAATTAAGATTTTCGTTTAATAATAATTATTCATTAATAAGCATTTGAACAAATGCATCTTCCAATTTATTTTTATCAATAGATGATGAATCTATACTAGGAAAGACTAGATTTCTAACACTCTAACTCATGAAACCACTCGCTTAGTAAAATAAGAGACCACACTGAGAATCTTAGTGATCATTTTCTATCACCAGATCTAGACATCAGAAATACATAGCTGAACAGATTGCTACGACAGAAGAAAGTGTTGCAGACTGGATTCAGTCTCGAAAGTCACGATCGCATCTTCCATAAGCTGCAAAGCGGAACCGATTCCCTCCTAACACGCAAAATGGATGCTGAATTCAAAACGTCACGTCTAGACTGCCGGCAGCTAGAATATCTCATATAACTCGCAATTTTTGTAACCCAAAAACAAATACGAGAAAATCACTTTTGGGTTCACAAAGTCACTGGCAACCAAATCACTCCTATACAGAATCTTCTATTTAGGTCAACATCTTGATTCATTGAAAGTTTATGTAAATTGGAAGTTTGTCAGGGCTCCTGTATAGAATATTCCATGTAGATTGTTATAATCTTGCTTTATTGAAAGTTTTTAGAAATTAGAGTTTGTGTCAGATACAAGAGACTAGAGCATGTCACACACTGATAACCCTGATTAAAATCTGCCATTTCAATAGCTTCTCATGAAATTCTGCAGTGTGAATATTCATTTGAAATACAAGTTGCACCGGGCAGTCTTCTTTACAGACTCAGTTATAAAATTTTCCAGAAAGTGTTCCCCTCATAAAATGAGTCTGAGTCATGATCTTAAAGTTGGAAATCACACATCTCAGCGGAAAAAACATACAGCATTCATTGCTTTTAATGAGCTCATAAGCAGAGACTTTCCCTCTCAAATGTTTGTTTATACTTTCAAGACTCAAGTCTAATGTCTAGATTGTTTCATAGACCAACGAGGATACTAGAGATATCTCTGTCTTGAAACGCAGTACTTTTTGTCCAGACGGAGACCTGCAGTGAGATTCAAGTTGTAAAATCAAGTGTTTTTTTGGCTCTAAATTTTGTGAAATTACACAGAAATTTTCCAATTAATGGTAATTCGCGTTCAATATCTTTCTTTTTTATTCTGTTTTTTAACCGTCAAAATTTAAAATTCTTAGTTTTTGAATGAAAATGGAATAAATTTTAGAAAAGTGAAATCATAACCTTATTTTGGACTTTTAAAATGTTATCTAAATTTGGGAGAGAAATAGTACAAGGAGTATCCTTAGTTTTTCTCTCCCGATCAGTGCTTCTTTGTAAAAATTATGAATAAATAAAAAATAGCACCTGATTAACATTGATTTGCCATCCTTGTCTACCATTAGACAAAGCAGATATCTCTATTCTTTTATACACCTGCGCACTGTTGCCAAATCAGTGTTTGGCTATTAAGAGAAGAAACTAACAAATATAACAAACTATCAAAATATTTCATTTCAATTATAAAAACGCATTAACAAATCATGAGAGAATACATTTTCTTGACGAATGAAATATAGCTGAATTATCATTATTAAGAATGCGCCTGGTACAGGGTACTCCCGTTGGAAGGGTGGCCGCTTGAGCCAACTCCTCTGAATATGATTCATGAGTTGTAAAATCGCTTCCCGGTGGTTCGGAGCCCACCTTAAACTGTAGGTCCATTCATTCCACCAACTATAACAAGAATCTAACTATCCAGCAAGCAGCGACTGATGGAGAAAGAGTTTCGCCAGGTGTCGATTGCGAAAACTTTCGGCTTTAGTTGCAGTTGCAAATGCGAGAGAATCAAGCTGCAATTTAACGAACAACAGAGAAGCCAACAAAAGGTGTCGTTACTCAGCCAGTGAAGCCAACGCGTGCTGTCACCAGGTAGTAAAATGAGAGAGAGAGAGAGAGAGTAAATGGAAAATTCTATACTATCTGGCTGTGACCAAATTAAAGAGCCTCAAACCGCGAAGAGGGGCTGAGAAGGGGAGAGTAGAATGGGAGTAAGAGAGTAAAATGAGAGTAAGAGAGTAAATGAGAGTAAAATGAAAGTAAGAGAGTAAAATGAAAGTAAGAGAGTAAATGAGAGTAAGAGAGTGAAAGAGAGTAAAAGAGTAAATGTAAAATTCTATACTCTCTAGCTGTGACCAAATCTACGAGCCTCAAACCGTGTGGAGGGGCAGAGGAGGAGACCAGAGGTGTTATGTCAGTTTTGTCCGCATCAGCTAGCAGCCGTCACGCACGGAATGTCGCGAGAACTATAGTGAGGTCCACGTTACAATGGCAGTGAAGGAAGATAGGAGAACAGCGATGCCGATTCTCTGCCTTCCATAGAGGATGGCTGATACCATAACTATTAATTATTGCTTAAAAATACCAATTTTATTTTATTCGTCAAGAAAAAATATTCCTCAACGATGAATGTATAAATTTTCATATTTGTTGAATGAGAATCGATATTGTGGAGTTTTATTTTTGTCACATCCACATTAAATGTGGACAAATTTTTATAAATTTTAATAGACTTGTACACAGGACTGCAGTTTCGTGTTGAAACCAACACATCTTCTAATAAATGTGAATGTAACAAAATTTTTTTTTTTAATTTTCATGATTGAAATTGAATATTTCGTTCATTAAAATGTTCAATGAACTAAATTTATATTGAACTAAAATTTCATTAAAAGTTCATTTAAATTTATAATGAACTAAATATAATTTCCAAATATATGGTTAAACGCGATCTGGCAACGTTGCTGAGCTAGGAAAGGATAGCGCTATCTGCTTTGTCGAATGATAGACACGGATAGGCATGCCGCATTGTTTATTTATTGGGAATGTTATTGAGAAATTAATTTTTTGAGAATATTCAATGAGAAATTTATTTATTGTGGATGGTCGCATCTGCGTGATGCCACTATAGTGAGGTCCACGTTGTAATGGTACGTTGCAACCATGTAGTAGTCTAACAGTCTAGCTCATCAACATGAATCACTATAGTGAGGTTCACGTTATAATGGCAGTGTTTGATTAGCAAAGGTATTGCTATCCTTGTCTATCATTCAACAAAGCGGATGGCGCTATCTCTTTCTCGCTTTGATCTGTTGCCGGATCGTCTTTTAACAGTGTAGAATTAATTAAAAAAATATTTCATCTTAATTATGAAAATTCATTATACAATTATTGAAAAATAAAATTTATTGCTCAATAAAATATAATTGATTATTTTAAACGAGAATTACAAGTTGATTCATTCTATTCATTTATACAATAAGTACATTATCAAAATGATAAGGAGAGGAAAAATAATATAACCTTGTGTTTTCACATTTTACAATGTAGATGCTTCAAAACTAAACGTAGAAGAAATATTTCACATTATTATCACTAAAATAGGAAATATTCATTCACAAAATTATGAAAATTCATTATAAAATTATTGAAAAATATAATTTATAGCTTAATAAAATATAATTGATTATATTTTAAACCGGAATGAACAGTTGATATTACATCAATAAATTTGTATCAGCTACCGTCTATAGAAGGCACTGACAAGACTGAGAATTGGCACCGTTGTTCTCCCATCTTTCTCCACTGCCATTATAACGTGGAACTCACTATAGAAAAGGATAGCGCTATCTGCTTTGCGTAATTATAAGAAAGATAGCAACTCCAATGTTAATCAAATGCTGCAATTACAACGAGGGTCTTATTATATAGTGAGGTCCACGTTATAATGACAGTGAAGAAAGATAAGAGACAAACGTTGCCAAGTCTCTCCATGTTGCCACTGACTGTACACAGCTGTTACTCAATTCATCCCATTAAATTTAATCTAATAATAATTATCATTTCCTTGATAAAATAGTCAATTTAATATCGATTTGATCAAGAAAATATATTTCTTCATAATTTGATTCGAAAATTTGCTTTCATGACTGAGATCAGATTTTTATTTTTATACAAACCTGAAATGGTGGCTAATTTGAAAAGCTGTGATACAAAAATCTGAATTTCAAAACAACAGAAATTGAGTTATTTGGTAGGTATTCTATTCCAATTTCCTTTAAAAATAATAGTTAAATAGAAATCCTATTTAAAAATAAGTAGTTTCAATGAATTAATTCTGAAATGAATTTTCAATATTATCTATACCGGTACGAGTAGGTCTAACCTATACGGGTAGGCTAACTTAAGCATGAATGAAGTCTATAGTGAGGTCCACGTTATAATGACAGTATTTGATCAACTTTGGTGTTGCTATCCTTGTCTATTATTCGACAAAGCAGGTCGTACTATCCTTTTCTTGCTCCACAACGATGCCAAATCTGTTTTTGACAATGTAGAAAGATGATTAATCAAGGCAGAGAATCGGCAACGCTGTTCTCCCATCTCAATCCACTGTCATTATAACGTGGATCTCACTATAGGATGGTTAGTTATCAACTTTTAAAATGTCATTTCAGGTATTTTAATTTGTGTTTCTCATAAGGTGATTTTAAAAATGATTTCATTGTTTCAAAAATACATTTTAAATCAACTATACGAAAGAATAAGACTTTGATATTGTCAATACCACTTTTAATATCAAAGTCTTATTCTTTCAATTATGGAAAAATACCACAACATCTCATACCATACAATCAAATCAACTATACGACTTGTGTACTCAAGTATTTTGATAGAATGAAGAAAACAATGGCGGCTGAGAATATGGTTTGTTCAGTTTTGTACAGTCACTGTCAAAAATAAATATAAAATATTGTGACAAATAGACAACATTGCAAAGCGAGAGAGAGATAATGCTATCTGTTTTGTTGTATGATAGAAAAGGACAGCAACAGTATTGTCAATCGTACACTGCCATTATAACATGGACCTCACTATAGCTTGTTACACAGTCGACTCGGTAGCATGCCGCATTGTTTATTTATTATTATTTATCATAAATATTATTGAGAATATTTTTATTTATTCAGAAGTGTATCGTGTGAATGGTCGCATCTGCGTCATGCCACAAGGCATGCTACCAATGTAAACACGTTATCAGCCAGTTGAGAACTGTCGCCTGCCATCAGCTGATTTCACTGTGGACCAACAATGGCCACTGATCTTGTCCCGATACGCATTCTGGGTAATGCTCAGCGTTGCAAAGCTGGCTTCGGCAACACTACTTTCCAATTCGCGAGGAAACAAGGATGAAGAATTCGGGTTGTAGACGAGTATGATTCAACTATATGTTATGAGGCCTACTGTGTAATAAAGCAATAACTATTACAATAACAGTTGTTACTAACACGATCCCCTTCCTTTTCATTTAGACAATTTTCTTATCAGTCTTATACATTCATTACAGTAATTAGCTAATTGACTCGTATACATGTTCCAGATATGTAAAAGTTAAAATCGTTAGAGAATCGGTATAGAGTGCATGACACTGCCTAAGGAGTATTTTCAACTTGTAGTGAATATCCATGCCACTTTTTCTCAAGTAAATACCAAATTTAAGAAATTCACCTTCACAAGAAATTTATGTCCGTCCCGTTCAACATTTCTCAAACGTTTTATAAGAACCGTAATAAAAAAAATGTACTCTACGCTACTTAATATTTGTGTAATTGATAATCCAATATTTTTAATAGGCAAATTTGATGCTTTTCAGATGAATTCTCAAAGCAATTTTTGTTTTACAATCATTCATTATCTACACAAACGGGATTCGATTAAAGCTATTGTGTTTACTAAATAGAGACTATAATTTTAAAGTGATTTCAGTTAGCGTGGACCTACTGTAATATAAAAATATTCTCTGCCACAGAATATTTCTATTAATGAATATATATTATTTATTTAATTTATTCAGACTGATTTTAGGCATTAAGAGATCTACTAATCTACCTTCTCTAGTCAACAAATACCTGAATAGAAGCAATCATTCAAGTTTATATTTTTTTTTCAAAATCAAGAGAATAATTTATAATCAATACCTACCTCTATTACTCTTTTCCAATGATTGGAACCCCCCTTCAGATATAAAATATTCATTCATTATTTATTGATAGCTAGCTTAAAATCTGAGTCATCCATTGTTCCAAAATCCTATTACAATCAACAGAGTTTGATAGATTTGGATTCAATGAATTTCTAACTTTCAAAATTATAAAAAGGACATTTTTCATGTGGAAAACAAAATTGTGAAGTATTGAATATTTTGTAAGTGTATCTCAACCAATAAAATGCATGCATAAGATAAATGTGAATTATTTATGATGATTAATTATTATTAAACGAAAATCCAAATTAAATGCTGTAAATTTATGATGATAGAGGGAAGATCATAGCCCTTGAGTTGGGATATTACCTGTAGAGTATTGAGTAATATTGCCACTGAACAATCCATTCACAAAGTGTATCTTAATATTATTGGATTATATCAAATGCTGGCCAAGATTCCAGCTTATAATAATCAACAATATAGACAGTAAAGAGACAGCTTTTGACAAAGTCTAAGTTATACAGCCAAAACTCGAAAATTTCAATTTAATCCAATGAACAGATAAAACACTTTTGAGGAATTCCATTGATCGATGAATTATACTAAGTATAAACTCAAGAATCATTCACAAATATTCAGATTTGATTTTTTTTGATAATATAAAATTGTGTTGTACTCAAATAAATCGAAGGACTCTGATCATATCACCTGAGGCCACTCTTGGAACTGGATATTCAACGATATCCTCGATATCAGAGTTCATCAACACTGACCAGGACAAGAGGGAATATCAAGTGGATGATCATAGCCCTCCATTTGAATTTGAAGATAACATAGATTATATAGATAAAAAATGAAAAATCTTTATTTGGCGGAGTTAGGACTTCCAAATCCTATCTACCACTCGACTTTAGAAGAATAGAAGATGAAAATAGATGATGAAGATGGATGATGAGAATCTAACCTCAGACTGGGCCAGTCGACAGGTACCAGCTGATAACATTGCAGAGGATCGACTAGCAGCGGCCGAAGAGGAAAAGCCGACTGAAAAGATGTCTGTCCCTACCTCCACACATTTTCACCTCCTACTTCTTCCTCTATCTCTATCTCTTCCTCTACCGCCACCTCTAGCTCCTACCAGCCACCAGGCTCTGCTTAGCACTAGTCACTAGTCAATAGGCTTGAAAGTCATCGTGAATTGACTTGCTATTCATTACAGCAGAGCGCATCAATGCACATTTTCGTCGATAACTGGCACTCACACTGATACAAATCCGACAATAATGCTATTTTTCGTCAATGTAGTTGCCCATGCAGAAGTTGCTCGATAACAATTTACAGAAGAGTCTTGAATTGAGGGAATTGCATTCAGAATTTCCAAACATAATTGAAAAACTAATAAGAGAATAGTTGTAGAAAGTTTGACTGCATTGTCGCTAATATTGGATATTGTGTATACAATATATCAACGATAGTGAAAACTACATTCAAATTCATTTTAAAGAACAAAAACTATACGATATTTACGTGACATTTTTTATTTCACATCTACTTTTTCCATCCTTGATTGAGAGACGTCGCTCAATTTATTTGACGTCGCTAAATTACTATCAAGTATTCAAAAATATTAATTGTTCCCTCAATAAATGTGAATTATCATTTACACAGAACCATCTTAGAATCATATTTTTGTTGTTGAAGCAAAACTTTGTACTTTTGAAAACCATCCTTGAATTTGAAATATCACCAACATTTCTGGTGATAACCCTTCACTGATGTTAACAGAACATAATCCCAAACTACTCATGCCAATCAGTCTTGTAGTTTTTTAATATATTGGAAAAACAAAGACATAATATATCAATACATATGTTCCAATACATTTGAAAAACAAAGACATATTATGTCTTTGTATCATATTATGTATTTGAAAAACAAAGACATATTATGTCTTTGTTTTTCTAATGTATTCAAAAACTACTAGACTGATTGGCATGAGTAGTTTGGGGATATATTCTGTTAACATTAGTGAAGGGTTATCACCAGAAATGTTAGTGATATTTCAAATTATTTCAAGTTAAGAATCTTTGAAACATTTTTCTCTAGTAAACCGTTTTCGAGACATGAGGTAACAGAAAAAATATCACTATCCTCTCCCCTTCATCACAATGCTGACTTCCTAGATAAGATAGCTATGTAAGCGCTCTAAAAAGTTTTAGTGGGATTACTTTATGACTATTCTTCAGGAATAACAAAACTTTCCATTCAAAGTTAATATAATATGGTCGCTTATCCAATCTACACTGTTGATCCAGAGAGAGCATCAACTGAGAGAAATAATTTGATACAAGTACAATTCAAAATTGCATAATTCATCTTTTTTTCATAAACCTATAATAGAACTATTGATTATGAGTTGTACAAGCAAGCACAAGCAGACAACTAGCATTCATTTCACAATGAATTTGTAGAAAATAATGAAATACAACATAGACTTCAAGCTGTACTTCTCAACGACAACAATCATGACAATAAATCATAATGAATCATGCAAAATGATGAGACAATAGAATAAAATATAGTTTGCAACACACAAACTATCTACAATGCAAAATCAAATAATAATGCAATGAATGGTTTACAAAATAGAACCGAAATCGATTGAAATGGAAAAGAGTAGATTGGAATGATACTTTTGGCACATGAATTTATACATTTGAAATGAGTGCTTTGATTGTACTCAGCGCATGAATGAACTGATTGCAAATGAATGATTAGGGGACAAAATGTTGAGAGCTTTGTATTAGTTATAAAATGGAGGAAAATTTTGCAAATATAATAATAAATAAAAAGCATTCATGATGAGATACAGTTCTAGTTTTTCCATCTTCCAAGATAAGAAGTTATTTCATACTTCAATACAAGAGCAAATAATTATTAAGGAGAAGTTGATAGAAATGAGGACTTGGAACAAAGTTTTCAAGTTCAGACACTGATATTTTGTGCTGGACTTTTCTCATCAATTGAACAATTCAGGAAATATGACGATGAATTTATAATAATAAATTATTATTGATTTGAATATTTACTATTTAAAAATGTTATGTTTCAAGAAATGTGATTGATTTGACAAT
This sequence comes from Nilaparvata lugens, assembly GCF_014356525.2. Classification (NCBI taxonomy): domain Eukaryota; kingdom Metazoa; phylum Arthropoda; class Insecta; order Hemiptera; family Delphacidae; genus Nilaparvata; species Nilaparvata lugens. Next base: position 4,098 of record NW_024091085.1, on the reverse strand, counting down.
AAAAAAATTACGAAAACCATGAGTAGCAATATATCATAAAATATTCGTAAGGGTTAGTTATTTGTCTTTTGACATAGGGTTGTTACTGAAATTCGAACACAAAAACTATGGATATGCAACAGAGACAAAACTACTCTATAATTAATTCCAATCAAACTATTTAAAGATGAATTTTCTGATTTGAAAGAGAAAATCAAACTATTTGAAGATGAATTTTCTGATTTGAAAGAGAAAATCAAACTAATAATAAGAAAACAAAGATATTGTCAAATTTCACTAAATTTTTTTTTAAAAACGTTAAAACAGAACCATGGTTTCACGTAGTTAACCAACCATGGGTTGGTTAACTACGTGAAACCATGGTTCTGTTTTAAAGTTTTTGAAAATTTTTAGTGAAATTTGACAATATCTTTGTTTACTTATTATGGAGAGATTTCACAACATCACCATCAATTCTACTAATTTTATGAAAATCAAACTATTTAAAGATGAATTTTCTGATTTGAAAGAGAAAATCAAACCATCTGAAGATGAATTTTCTGATTTGAAAGAGAAAAACAATCTTAGATAATCTGTCCTCCATCCTCTATCCTCCATCATCGTTGAAACAGAAATAAAACAATAAAACACTAACACATGCAACTATAATGTCACACTTCCGACCCAAAGGTGTGAAATGAACACTCACTGTGCTGTATTCAAAGAATGACTATCAAATAATAACGAAAATAATACTGTACAAGATGACAGATACACATAAAATCGACAGAGCGGGTGGCTACACTGAACTAAATCAGAGACAGAGCATTCACGAAAGTAATGAGTACACAAAGAGGACGAAGAAAAGGGTTCAAAGTAAGAGACATCGATAGCAAGAGAGAGACGATCGTACCGAACGCACTGAGGATGCAGTCGAAGAAGAGGTCTGTCGAATCGAGAGAGTGGCTGAGGTTTTCAGACGACTAGGTCCTCCGCCACTCACTCCCTCCTCATCATCCTCCTCCTCCTCATAATCGCCTTCCTCCTCCTGGAGGAGGTCCTGCTCTTCTTCATACTCCTCCTCCTCCACCTCAGGATACAAGTCGTAACGCTGCAGATAGGCGTCGTCATCAGAGGACTCCTGTTGCGTTTTCCAAGAGATCAAAGTATGGGTCACAAGTAACAAAACATCTTTGACAAATTCGCTAATGCATGTCTACATGCTTCTTCACTGACTATCCCTATCCTAACAGCGGTGGGCAATACCTACTGAAAATCTTGGGATTGAAAAAATTCTAATAGGAAAATTCAGTTCAGTGCACTTAGGCTCAACTCACACTTACGCGACTCATGTCGAGAAAAGACTGAACTCTAGTCGAGAGCATGTGTTTTCCATAGCATGCTGTGCTATGGAAGAGTGAAAATTACAGTGTGTAAGGAGCTTAAATCCTCTACAATTTACGAGTACATTCATGAAACAGGTTCCAGATCTGTAAAATAATCCAGATCTGATAATTGCTAAATTACAATTTAGCGACAGGTAATTGCCTTTGGCGAAAGTGAACTTGAGAAACCTTATTGAGTTTAGTTCTTTCATGGTTTATGAAATGCCGAGAGATATGAAATGTGACAATGAAAGAAGAAGCAATATACTGAAAAAAGTTATTCAAGTGATTTATACTACCTTCACCTATTAATATAAATAATGCACTATGCACGTCTACTATATTCAATGAAAGTGATTCATTACCACCAACACCAATTTATTCCAACTTGCATATAAATATTAGCAATTTACGTAATTCAATGCGCTGGATAAAGAGGTAAAGAAAAGAAGTAAGAATTCACAGAGATAATAAGGTGGAATACTATTCAATCACCATCTCAAAACACTAGAACAGCATTTATGATCAAACACTACATAATACACAGAATATCTCAGAGGAAGAATTACTACTAAGGGGGAATTTCTTTATATAATATAATGTGATAATATTTATGTTCGGATAACATGTTTTGAATCTGATGATTTTTGAAATAGTGACAGAATGCAATTTGTTGATGTTGGAAGATTTCATAAGCCGTCTGAATACTGTATTATTGCAAAAATCAAAGAAGATTTTCCACAAGATACAATAATGCAGAGTGCAATAATAACAGTAAGCAATAATAATTGTTTTTGAATGTAATGTACGTGGGAAGCATCCTAAGAGTGAATTTGGATTAGATAATTTCATGCAAACCGTTCTATAATATGAAACACAAAGATTATTTAGTGAATATAATGCGTATGTTTAGTTTTTCAACAAATCTTCCAAACTAGTGATTTCCTAACGCATTATTGTAGGAAACAGTATATTACGCTACAAGCACAGAAAGTTAGTGTTTACGGTATGAGGATAGTTTCCCCGGCGAGGCTTGCCGAGCCCGGGAATATGTTATCCGAATACCGTAAACACCTTTCTGAGAGAGTCGCGTACGATATTTTCCGCCACACTACAGTTATAGCTGACGCCAAAAAGTTAGGCGGTTTCGTGGGTCTCTTGTGCCTTCCAACAGCTGATGTTGTCAAGTAGAGTTGTCATCTAGCTTAGCAATAAATAGATGCATTGCAACAGCTGTGAGTAGGTTACACCATATGACCCACGAAGCCGCCTAACTTTTTGGCGTCAGCTATATAAGAATAATAAATTGAATAAGAATGTTTTATGAGGGGGGGGAACTTTGATGTCCCATATCTCAAGAACCGAACGTCGTAGGGTACTCAAAGTGGGGTGGAAATTTCCGATCTCACCCTCCTGAACGCAATACACCATAAGGCACAGTTGTCCAAACACATTTTCAAAAATTTTCAAAAAGCGGCCGGAAAGGGTACTCTTTCCGGCCTTAGCCGGAAAGAAACCTGTTCTGACTTCAGACGAGAGTCGTCTGCAAACAATATCTTTCAGATCTACGTAGGGACTGGAAAACAGCTGCTTTCTGTGCAGTGTGGCGAAAAAATATTAGTCTTATCATGTAATGACTCCTCGAGGAATAAGTCAATAGTTTATGTTAATCTACCAAGTATTTATTTATTTATTCAATGATACACAAAATACAATTCATTAAAATGAATGGAGAAGGGCCACAGGCACAGCCCAAAACTGTTCCTTCCCAGAATTTTTATATACTAGTCTAAAAAATAGGTTATGTTTTATTCACTTTTGAATTTGAGTCCAAATGTATTCTCTCTTAAATAATTACATTTTACAAAATTATGTTCAACATAGTTAATTTATTCATAAGATAAACCTTTAATGCGGAATTTTCGCTCAAGATAAATAAAATATTATTTAGTTCATGAAATAATGTTGGGAGCAATGGACTTCTGAGAGAATGAAGCTGGGAATGCCAACAGATATACTATCAGTTTCAATTATCCACCAGCCAAAGCAATCTTGGTGCAATGGTGTAGGAATTCATGAATTTCCACTAGCAATGCAGTGAGGTGATTTGAATTGAGAAGTGACTTTTCCATTATAAATTCAAGTATATTTTCTCAGTGCATCTAGTTAATATTGCAGTGTCATCTAGTTGCAGTGTATATATTTGAACAGTACTAATTTACACTATCAAAATGTCAGCTTAATCTTGAATTTTTCACATCTTGTCCTGCATTATGGCTTGAAATTTATCCAGGTTCAATCTTTCTAAAGAGAGCTCCCTAATAGCCGGCAACGACTAGAGTAGATGAGGTGGTAATAGGTCAGGAAGCAATTGTTATTACCAATATCCCAAAAACATATATTATTCAAAATATCTCTTTGATACCAGACAAGCATAACTCTCTTTTTGCAGATCATGAGATACAGTCAGTAGGCCTAATAACACAAGAACAAACAAGATAGATACATTGATTCAACTTACCCGTGCCAATTTATTGTTAGGAACAGCATTTTGATTATTACAGTTGTTTAATGCGTTTCTATTCAGGGCCAGTATCTCATCGACATCAATCTGTAATTGAAAACATTAATAAACATTAATCATAGTTTGCTAATAGCTCTTAATGGAAGTTAAGGAATGCATCAGTAGAATACAAGTAATATAGCAATATTGAATACATCATAAGTACCTGAA
>NW_024091084.1:0-60001 GCF_014356525.2 Nilaparvata lugens | reverse complement strand
CCATGGGATATTTTCTTATGATATCTTCCCTCTATGGTAGTAGTTTGTGTTATGGCGGTGTGAAAACCGTGCATTGAATGTTGATTAAACAAGAGTCATACATCGGGGTGATTTACAGCATTTAATTCGGATATTTGTTTAATAATAATTATTAATTCATTAGCATTTGAATAATTGCAATATCTCAGTAATTTACATCTGTAGAAATTTTTTATCATACATATTGAGTTTATATAACAGTTTTATAAGGAGGGTCTTGAATTGAATTGAAAAAATATTTCATTGTCTTCAATGTTGAATTAAGAACACAAGCGTACGAGCGCGTGTCTCAATGTTATTAAATTATGATCAATAATATTCAAATTATTAATATAGATTTCTATACTCCAGTTTTATTGTGAGTGTTGTGGTATCTTTTCGTATGAGTACACAAGTTAATATGTTGTCAACCACAATCTAAAAAAGTGGTTACATCGTATTAATATTTGTGTATTCAATAAGTATATTATACAGAATTGAAATGTTGTTTTGATTTTAGGAGGACGGTGGTATTCCAATGGCTGACATGTCTTATCCAGATGGAACACATGCTCCTCCACCAGGAGGGGTCAGGATCTTCCCCCCTGCTCCCGTGAGTCCACTTATTTCATTCAATAAATCATTATGTGTCGATTCTCCAAGTCTTGCTTACAGTTGAAAATTATTTCACCGGATATTGCAGTCAATGTAATTGAAAAGTGGCAACCCTCATTTGTGGTGCTTGCTAATTTCAGTAAAGAGAGCCAAAAATCCTTTTCTACTCAATTCAACAAACTGGAAATGGTGTTATTTGAACTGTATTTTTTAAAACCTCAATATCAGCTACTAAACATTTAATCGTAGGTGAAATGTATTACAAATTAATGGGCCATATGAATAAAGTTGAGCATTTGCTTATTATTTGCTAAAATATGAAGCATTTGCTTCATTTCTATGAATAAACGTGAGCAAAACCTTTTGCTCATGCTCATCAAAAAAATTGTTTGAGCATTTGCTAAAAAGTAAAAGCTTATATTCAAAATTGTATGAATAAACTAGAGCATTTGCTGAACTTTTGAAGCAAATGCTTTAAAAAAGGTGAGTCTAGTCTAGAGCAGCTTTTCACCTTTTGCTCATAGTAAAATGGCTCAACGAATTCGTATGAGGAAGAGAAAACTATACCAGATACGATCACAACCAATATTTGAGAACTATAAAACACTTTTTAGATTCAACCATGATCTATATCACCATTATTCCTACAAAAGAATAAATACAAAAGATACCCATCACAAAATAGAAAATAGGCATTTAAGAAGATGAGAGTGTAGATGATTATAAGAAGGCTATTGATATTATAAGATTATGCTGAAGATTATTATAGAGATGACATTTTTTCATGAGCAACAATAAAGTTCATAAATCATAATGCTCATGAGCAAAACCTTATGCTCCATGCTCATGCACATGAGCATATTGCTTTGGTTAAATAAACCTCAAATACAACATTTCAACTACAATTAGACATATATTCCATTTTGTTGTGTATTATTTCATTAAATGCATATTTGTCGACTGACTTATGGGCCACTCTGTACATCTGGTCTAGCCGGCAGGCTTGCTTCGCTCGCCTTATCCGTCTTGCAAGATTCCCGAACGCCAACCCAATCAATAATTGGCTGATAATCAGCCAATCGCAGAGCTCCTTGCCCTGCCGACTCGTCCGCCGCCAGTGCAAAACCGCTTCATGTGGCTTGGCTCTAAAAGTCGGTCCGATCGCTGAAACTTCCATTGCCGATTTTAACCTATAACCAAAACCCAAATCATGTGAAAATGTAGAGAGGCAGAGAATTTGACTTCGGATTATTGTTAGGGGGTCTTTAGTGTATATGAAACTCGATGTCGTCACGTCCCAGGGTGGTCGACAGCTTGGGGGGGAGGGGGGTAAGTTGTAAAAAACGCGCGTTTATAAAATCGCCTGTCCTGCAGTTACTATTCATAGTACAGCTTTTAATTTTTTCTCAATATCATGTACACATAACTGGCTTTCAATGTGGTCCTATACATTTTTGCGATAAACCGCATAGTTTTTCCGTAAAAAAATAAAATATCTCGAAAAATGTATTTTTTTATTATGGACTTTTTGCTATTTCTCGAATATTCAAGTAATTAGCCGACTTAGAGGAAAAGGCTCCCAATAAACGTTGTAGGCCGTTTCTTGCTGAATCCAATGATATATATAGATTGGGGGTTACGATCATAGATGCGGTGGTGGGAGGGGGATAAGTAGCACTGTTACGCTGCGGCGCGGTCCTCCCCCATGATTAATGCGCGTAATGGCCTGTCTATCGCATCGCTCCTACTAGTCTATGCATTCAAATTATGTATTTCAAGAACGCTATCTTATGTATTTTCGGTCGCTGAACACGATTTTTCAACTCTCAAGCCTTAATAATTGATAATTCTCATCATAATAATACTAATTATGGTCAAAATTACAAACTTCATCCCATTATCATTATTTATGATTACATTGTAATGATAAACCATCCTGTTAGGAATCCTATATGTGTTTCTCAGTCGATAAAAAACTGATATTCCATTAAGAGAGAATAATTATTCGATTTAGTTCAATGATCACTTTTGAATTGCGAAGTCAAGTAATGGAGTAAGTTAAACAAATAATATAGGCTACCCCATATAGAGCACCGTGTAACAGGAGTAAAATATTTTCTTAATATAAATTTACAGTTGAATCACAAATAATGCCAAGTACTCTCATGTGATATGACTAAATATTTGATTACAAAGGAAATACAACTCTAAAGCTGCCTTTACACCAAAGTTATCAAGGAGATGTTAATATAACTTAATCTTTATAGATACTATTAGATTGAACATAACTTATCATACATATGGTGGACATATGTGTTTGCCAAGTTCCGTTCAATCTAATAGAATCTATAAAGATTAGTTATTAACATTTTGTTAATAACTTTGGTTGTAAACGCAGCTTTATCAACTGATTCTCTAATTATATGATTTGTAATTTTATCCACAAATGAATGAATGAATGTATGTATTCCTGCACGTTGCTAACGTATGGATTATGCCTTTATAGATTCTTGGATGTCACATTAATAAATCTCTGCCACAGATTTAGAAATCAAGTCTCGATGGTTTGGAGAGCATAATTATTATTGAAGTAATTTTTTTACTCTGCTGCTTCTAATATGTTCACTACCTTTGTTTGATTTTAGACCATAGACATGAAAAGCTATGTCCACCTTTATCACTCCATCTTTATTGAGAATTTTCATAACCTTCTCATCACAAAGTTTCCATAATCTTGCAGCGTATTGAAGTTTTGAAAAGTGAAGTAGGAGTTGAATTCAGGAGAGCCATGTCATCATTATGCGAATTTGTCAACGATATTTAGGGATTTAGTCAAATCCACAACTACTTCCACTTAGAATTTCATGGGCCAAGTGAGATTAAGAGTTTTTTTTCAAATATCCATCAGATGTTGACAGAGATTGCGGTTATTGTAGAAATGCATGCTGCACTAAAACTTCAATGCTGAATTATCTTTAAACAGCTACCTAGTTAAAATACAGAGATCAGATCTTTTTGTTCTAGAATTAACTAAGACTAGGATTTTTATTTGATTGCATCGTGGAGAATGAAAGAACTCTGTTTCTTTTTATAGGTGCGAATACACTTTTACAATTTGTCACAACTATGTTCAGATAAAAATCGTTGGAGACCGAATAACTATTTCTTTCTATACGTTCAAAAGAGAATCACACATTCTTCAATTGCTTCCAGACCATTGATAACATTATGCAGATTCTATTGTCCATCAGAGTCTTGAAGAAAAATGTTATGTTCTCTTGAGAAGATTATGCTTCTGGAAATCATTCTCATCTCTCATTATTCTTGTTTTACTTCATTAGCTGACTTTCTTCACAATCTCCAGTGATATCCATAATGATGTCAACATACTTGAACGGAATATCTTTGATGGAAGATTTATTTATATAGTAGCAGCCATTTTAGGAAAGCCTTTGAAGAACTAGCTATTCCAATCACTGTTTTGGATGATCGAATAAGGGTTTGCTCCAAAGCATGATCGGTTGTCACATTTATTAAATTTTCAGAGAGTCAATGTATATTGACTGTATAGAGTTAATGTTTCCTTATTGGAAATTATTTTCTATTTCTATGTGTATTTTTTTTTTATATTTTCTAGATATAACACAGACTTTATAACATAGTTTGTGTGATTGAATGAAAAAAGTATGGGATCTTTTCTCGTACAGTTTCTATGTGCAATACCAGAGTCCTTCCTTATGAGCATGAATACAATTTAATATAATTCAAACTATGTTACAATAATCAGTCATAAATTTCAAGTAGTCATTGATTTTGATTCTAATGAAACTCCACAAATAGCTCCTGACTTCTTTCAAATATACTTTTACAATCTCTGATATTTGAACCGTTCATGAGTCCTTGTAGTTGTTTCATTGAATTGATTGCTTGCTCTCACACCTTAATTATACTGATCTCCCCTCAATAGATTTCCAACAGTATTCTCTCCAAATATTTCAAATTCAACAAAGATATCTCTCATTCCACTTTCATTCAAGTACCACCCCAAGACAATCAGTCAAACTCAGCCAGATGAAAAGTATCTATTCGTAGATATAAGTTACAGAAATCAGTTGATAAAGCTGCGTTTACACCAAAGTTAGTAACAAAATGTTAATAACTAAATCTTTATAGATTCTATTAGATTGAACGGAACTTTGCAAACACATATGTCCACCATATGTATGATAAGTTATGTTCAATCTAATAGTATCTATAAAGATTAAGTTATATTAACATCTCCTTAATAACTTTGGTGTAAAGGCAGCTTTAGAGTTGTATTTCCTTTGTAATCAAATATTTAGTCATATCACATGAGAGTACTTGGCATTATTTGTGATTCAACTGTAAATTTATATTAAGAAAATATTTTACTCCTGTTACACGGTGCTCTATATGGGGTAGCCTATATTATTTGTTTAACTTACTCCATTACTTGACTTTCGCAATTCAAAAGTGATCATTGAACTAAATCGAATAATTATTCTCTCTTAATGGAATATCAGTTTTTTATCGACTGAGAAACACATATAGGATTCCTAACAGGATGGTTCATCATTACAATGTAATCATAAATAATGATAATGGGATGAAGTTTGTAATTTTGACCATAATTTGTATATTATGATGAGAATTATCAATTATTAAGGCTTGAGAGTTGAAAAATCGTGTTCAGCGACCGAAAATACATAAGATAGCGTTCTTGAAATACATAATTTGAATGCATAGACTAGTAGGAGCGATGCGATAGACAGGCCATTACGCGCATTAATCATGGGGGAGGACCGCGCCGCAGCGTAACAGTGCTACTTATCCACCTCCACCACCGCATCTATGATCGTAACCCCCAATCTATATATATCATTGGATTCAGCAAGAAACGGCCTACAACGTTTATTGGGAGCCTTTTCCTCTAAGTCGGCTAATTACTTGAATATTCGAGAAATAGCAAAAAGTCCATAATAAAAAAATACATTTTTCGAGATATTTTATTTTTTACGGAAAAACTATGCGGTTTATCGCAAAAATGTAGATAGATGTAGAATATTGTAATTTTGATTCCGAATTTGGTAAACGTAATACAAATCTGGAATTGAACTACAAACGCCTGAAACTGAAAAACGCTTCATGTAGCTTGGTCCTTCTCTCTCCAATGGCGCTACAGCCCAAATCGGGCTTTGGCCTCAATTAAACTTTGCCTCCAGCCATCTCTATCAATTGCTGCACCTTTCCATCTCCTCAAACGTAGCATTTCCCTAGCGTCCTTTGCCACTCTATCCTCCCATCGCTCTCTTGGTCTTCCAACAGGTCTCCTTCCTCCAGGCTGTGCCACGAATACCTCGTATATCTGGCATCCGTTGCAAATGTCCTGCTTACCGGAGCCGCATCAATCTTATGTGGGCCGATAGTGGGGGTTCTCTGTAGAGTGTTGCAACTCTGCATTAGTACGGATACGCCACTGTCCTGCCTCACACACCGGTCCATATATTCTTCGCAGCATCTTTCTCTCAAATACATTCAACAGGTCTGCTGTTCTGGCTGTCATTGTCCATGTCTCACTTCCGTAACACACCACTGTTCTTATAATGCTTTTATATAGTTTTATCTTGCATTCACGGTGTACATTCCTAGCTTTGAATATGCATACAAGGGAGAAAAATGTGCGGTTGGCTGCAGTGATACGTTTTTGAACTTCTTTGAGTTGCTCATTAGTATCCGTTATGCAACTCCCTGGGTAAGTGAAATTGTCAACTACTTCATAGTGCTTTCCCTCCACATTCCATACGTTGTCCGAGTCTATTCCGATGCTGTCTACTCTGGAGCAATACTTTTGTTTTTCCAGTGTTTATCTCCAGCCCAACATCCGATGCACCCTCCTCCAACTCCATTGCTACATTCTTCATAGCCATCATAGATCTACCAAGTATGCCAATATCATCTGCATAGCCTAGTATTTGGACTGACTTCATCATCAGTGTTCCACACCTATCCACTGAAGTCCTCCTTATTGCATTCTCTAGTTCCAAGTTGAAGAGCATTGGTGCAATTCCATCTCCTTGCTTTAGGCCATGCTTCGTTTCGAAATATTCTGTCAGCTCTCCAGCCACTCTGACTTGGCAACCGTATTCTCCATTGTGGCTCTGACTAGCCTCACCAGCTTTGATGGAATGTTGAAGTCTATCATGATTGTATAGAGCCTGTCTCTTGTGATGCTGTCATAGGCCTGCCTGAAGTCGACAAACATTGCGAATATATCTATATTGTTTTCCCAGCATTTTTCTGTAATCTGTCGGAGGGTGAATAATTGATCAGTAGTTGATCTACTTGGCCTAAATCCTGCCTGGTATTCTCCTATTATGTTTTCCACATACACCCCTAATCGTGCTTTTAATGCTGTGGTGAATATTTTATATGTTGTGTTCAACAGATATATACCTCTATAGTTTCGGCAGTCTACTTTGTCTCCCTTTTTGTAAATGGGACAAATAATACTTTTCTTCCATTCATCTGGGAGCTGTTCTTCACGCCATACCTGCTCAATAAGCTTGTGAAGCCGTCTGTATATTTGCATGCCACCATACTTCCATAGTTCACCTGAAATTCCATCTGTTCCGGGAGCTTTATTGTTTCTTAGCAGCTTAGTGGCCTCAATAATTTCCTCCAGACTTGGATGTTCAACGTCGTCTAAATTTTCCTGATCCTGTTCCAACCTAGGATCTCCATTTTGCACTATTCGGGGAGCAGCCTGATTCAGCTTGGTCCTTGGAGTTCATTAATTCATTTTTAGGCTCAACTCACACTCACGCGACTCTGGTCGAGAAGAGACCCGACTCTAGTCGAGAGCATGTTGTGTTTTCAAATGGCGACACTCAGACCAGTCGATTTTAGTCTCCGCGACTGTCACCATTTGAAAAGACAGGTCTTCTCGACCTGAGTTGCGTGAGAGTGAGTTGAGCCTTAGAGTCCATAACTTATTTATTATTTCTAGAGTTCATTGAATTTCTTTGTTCATAGATGTTTGTTTATTGATTTGGCAAGAAAGTTGATTTGTTGATTTATATACCGACTTTTAGAGTGTATTAATCTATTTTCAAAGACCAAAAGTCATTATTATGTTTCCATTGAATTTTGTTTTCATTAGTCCATTGAATAAGTTAACTCCATGTTCATTTGAGTCCATTGAATTTTGTTTTAATGTTCATAAAAGTGCGCTGATTGATTTTGCACTAGATTTGATTTGTTGAGAATTGACTATTGTTTATTGGTTTGGCAATAAATTTGATTTGAGAATAATTGACTATTATGTTTGTGATGTTACAGGTGAAACCCGGAGAACCACTTTACGCACAAGTCAACAGGGACAAGAAGAAGAACAGGCAGATGGATGGGGTGGGGGGAGTTGAAGGAGGAGGGGTAGCTGCAGGCCAGGGGGTGTGGGGAGGCTATGAGGAGCAACAGGCCCCCCCTAAAGGCCTCGTTGTGGGCCATGTTGCTGCCCCACCTACCGGGGGAGATTCCTGGGTCTAAACAAATAACACCCTCGTTCTAAGCCTGTTTCATAACAAACTAAGTATTATACCTGTTTATGAGTAATATTATTCGGTAGGCACTTAACATGCTGTGTTCATGGGACTTGTAATATCATCAGTTAGGTTAAGCACTAAACACTCTGAAACTGGAAAGAAATATTCTACTAACTTTACATTTTGAAAGTAGTCTATTACTCTGTTCATGGGTAATATTTCAGTAATAGGCTTTCAAACTAAGAATTCTTCAGATTTCTTTAGAAATCTTTACAACTAAGAATTTTGAGAATAATATCTATTCATGAGGCTTGTAATATTAGTCAGGGTAAACACTTAACACCCTGAAACTGAAAAGAAATATTCTACTAACTTCACATTTTGAAAGTAGTCTATCATTCTATTCGAGAAATTGCATAATGGGTAATATTTAAGTCTCAATAGGCTTTTAAACTGAGAACTCTTAAGATTTATTTAGAAATCTTCACAACTAGGAATTTAGATAATTTCTAACATTGCAATGACCTTTTATCGAATAATATCGATATTCTGAGGATCGACCAATCGAGAGTTCACTAATTCTCTAGATCACTTCAAGTGAGGTGGCATCCCAAGACTAGATCTATGTTTCGTGATGTGCTGACTCTTTCCTTATGGGCCAGCAAAATTGATTGACTACGATAAAGATTTGCCATAAAAAATGCTGGTTTTCAGTCAGGCATTTTGGAACTAGTTGAAGAATGTGACAGCTTAGAGTTTGTTGTAAAGTTGAGCATTTATTGCTGCATCGAGTGTTGTATTATGTTGATGGATTTATCTCTTACTGAATTTGAAATGATCTGTCCCAAAAATTTTAACCAAGGCGCTCATATTTCAAAAAGTTGTTATCGGAATTAATGTTTTTCTGAGATAACCTGTTTATTCTGATAGCTTGATAGTTTACAAATCGAAAAACTTTGAAAAGTATCACCAGTGCAAAGTTTTTTTTAAGCCTTTGAACAGTCTTAATACGAGGGTGAATCAAATGAAAACCTTAAGGGCCGGTTTCCGAGCTCGGGATTTAGCTAAGTTCTAGACTTTAACTGGCTTTAAACTCTGGAGTCAGAAAATTGGCTTTCCGAGTCAGAGCGTTAATGTAGTTGAGGACTTGAATAGACTCTGGAGTTTAGAGAACATGTTAGACCCTGGAGTTTATAATTTCGCTTTCTGAGTGAAGCGCTTATAAGTTCAGGACTTGAATTAGATTCTCGCCTCTTCCCGAGTCAAGGATTTATCAAAAATCGTTAAGTCCAGGACTTGAAACAGCGTGATTTTAAACCCTCGACTGGGGTAGGGTTTAAATTCAAGTTCTAGACTTAACTGAGCAAACACAATTCAGTTATTGTTTTGGAGTAGATAAAAAGCCAAATACATATCATGGAATATCTAAATTATTTGGATTAGTCCATCTAAATTCATAATTTATAGCTTGCAAGTTCATTTAGGAATAAAATTGTATCAGAAATATGCGTAAAAACTAACCTCATTTTACGACTGTATGACATAACCTAGAAATGTTCAAGGAAAATAAAACAAGGATTGCCTTGGAATGGCCATCATCACATCTCCCAATGTGAATATTATTAATCAAAGGCATATTCAACATAATAATAATATAACAATAATAAATTATTATTCCAGTTTTTTTCAAAACATACTAAAATTTTTATTCCAAAATCAATGATGATAATAATAGCATAACGTAAAAAGAAATGCTTATTTTTTTATTCATATTTCAAAAGGTTAGGTTTGCTTTGAATTTATAGATCTACACAATACAAAGAAATCGAAACATATTTTCACAAAACAGTTTGGAGAGCATTTGAATTATCCCGCTGCAATCAGCTGTTTTGCTATAGGCCTAATGCCAACAATACAACAGCAAAATATTGAGAATTTCCCTCATGCTAACTGCCTTAAAGTCCTGGACTCAAATAAGTCGAGAGCTCAATAGACCCAGGAGTTTAGAACATAAACCCGTGACTCAGAAAGTTGATTTAAACCCGAGAGCTTATTTCAGTCCTGGACTCCAAGTCCAGAACTTGTAGATCCCGAGCTCGGAAACCGGCCCTTAAGGTTTTAATTTGATTCACCCTCGTATTCATAGAATCTACCACTCATTCACTACTTATATTAGTGATATTTTCATCTCGACAGACATTTAAATACACACAAAGCAGAAAACCCCTTCAACTGTAATAATTACAGAAATTATTTATGTGTCTTCAAATAAGACAGAAATCACATCTCGTGGAAAATGTAAGGACATTTATTGCTGCATCGAGTGCTATATTATGTTGATGAAAATACAGAGATCCTACATCCGTTTATTTATAAGATGTTGAATAAATATTCCTTGCCTCTTTATAGAGAAGATATGGAGCCAAACAAGAAACAGATAATAATTTATTATTATAAGCAGCATCCGGAAATTGAAGGTGTGAACGAGGCTATTGAAATGTTTCATTCTCTAGAACCACCCTGTAAAATGTGGAAGTTGGATTAATTTAATCTAGTTTTCTAATAGCAGCACCATAATTATCCTTTCAATATCCTGTAATTCAATATTATAACATTATTTATAGCTACCACTCAAGAGTTCACTAATTATTCTCTTAATCACTTTAATGGAGTGATATCCCAAGACTATATCCATGTTATCCATGGATATCCATTTTTATCCATGGATATTCATGTTTATCCATGGATATCCATGTTTATCCATGGATATCCATGTTTATCCATGGATATCCATGTTTCTTGGTCTGCTGACTCTTTCCTCATGGGCCAGCAAAATTGAGTTATTGTTAATGTTGTTAGATTAGATATATAGCTTTCTAAGCTATAGAATTCTAAATACGTGTTACATTTCACATGGAAAATTCCCAGTGAAGAAGTAACTGTCAATTGTATTGAGTACAACAGAAACTTCCAGAACTTTTAGTAAACCTACTTGAATATTCAAGTATGTCTTGTCGAGTTAAGTTTATTTCAAATGCTCTCCTATATTTGCTAAGCTTTGTTATGAAACAGGCTATGGGGTAATCATAAATTTAACTCCAGTTTCTAAAATATTCATGAGACGAAACAAGTTCTTCTATGTTTAGGAGTATTTAATGTCATACGTGTCATATGTTGGTCAATTAATAGATATTTATTCTGTTACATAAATATTTGACAAGAGGTTCTTGAATCAAAAGAGAAATTGAGGAAATTACCATCCTAGAAGTGTCTTTCACTTATGAAATGTATGAATTTGCATTCAACGATATTGGTTGTTGATGCTGTCATTATAGACGTTTGGAGCTATGAATGCTATGTTGAAGGTGTAACGTAAACGTCCAGATCTTGAAATGTTTTACGAGCTGGTTTTAAAATCTGCGGTTAGATGATTGAAGGATAAAGTCTCAGTCACAAACAGATATTTTGCACAAAAACTCTGATCGTCGTTCCTACATTGTTAAATATTATTTTAATAATTTCTTATTTATCTTGGACTCGTATACCGCCCGGAAAAGTATGATTCGATAACCTGAAACGAACAAAAATCTTGATAATACCATTTCTCATCTAGTTTTCCCATATTCCGCCATTTTGTTTTCTAGGGAACTCTATTTCGAGAATTGATCAACATTTTTTCCTCAACCTTATGTGAAATGGTAACTTGTTCTTAAGAAACAAAATGACGGTTCACAAAAAATGATAAATGTTTAGAATTGGAAAATTTGCATTTTTCAAGAACTATTTTTGTTTGGTTCAGCTTCTTGAATAATTCCGTGGTGGTACTAGGGTTAAACGTTTAAGGAACTCATTGTATATATATTGTGTGAAAGATAATTTATGTAATTCTAATCCGTGGCTGTATAGAAGTAGTTTTAACGTCGTGAAGTCCAAGGTTTGGACTTGAATATAAAATAGCGTGTCAAACAATAAGAGATTTCTATCTCGATTAGAATTTGTTGAATGTTGGAATTTTCGATTTAAATGTCCATTTTGTCATTCAAATTTTCTGAATTGTAGTATTTGTATGTTAACTGAGAGTCTTTGATAGCCTAATTTATCAATGTAATAAGTACTTTGTCAACATGAAGTGAAAAATGTCAGAAATTATTATGAATCTTGTAAAATTCATAATGCGCAGTAAGAGGACAAAATTGAACAAGCTAATACCAAACCCTATTCTTATCTTTCTAATTTAATCGAAATACTCATTAGAATGTTATTTTATGTCTTAAAATTACAGCTGGTCTGATAATATCTCAAGAAGAGAATATTAATATTGTAGCAAAGTGATTTCGGAAATGCGGGATTTCACTTGAAAGTAAATTGTAATCCGTGATTAAATAAAAACCAGCGTGGATCGTCAATTACCAATTCAGGTTGTTGGATTTTTTAAATTGTATTTATTGACTTGTTGTTTATTTAGCTATGGTATAGCTTTTCACATTCCAATCCATGTAATGATATTAGGAACAGCATTTTTGTGATCATCTAGCTCTGAATCAATAAGCTTTTTTTATTCAATTCTAACGAATGATAATTATTAATTTATATTAATTATATTTATATATGTATATTATATTTATTAAAATAATTATTTTATATTAATTTATATAATTATAACGAATGATAATTATTAATTTATATTTCTCTGTAACCACATGCATTCAAGAAGAAATCAACTATACGACCAAACCAGAATGTTTCCATGTTTAAGTCGTGTGAATGAAAGCAGAGACTGTGCTCAATACTGGATTCGGTATTCATCTATACTAGTAAAGCTTTTACTCTGAAAGTAATACTGACCTATTTTCATTTTTGGGTAGAACTGCATTTGTATATGTATTATAAAAACCTTGCTTAATTCAAGCTGCAGTTAAAATACATATCATATCACCCCTGAACTTCTAGATACTGTGCCAAGATTTTGTCAATAACAGTTACTATCTTTTAGATCAATTTATGATTACGATATACGAGTGGTTTTTAAGGGCTCGGCCACACAGAGAGCGATCTGCGATGCCATGGGTACCTATATCTTGGATCTCTGTGTGGCCGCACCTAATGAAAAACTTAGTTCAGTTGATTTTAAAAATGTGGGTTTTAGTTTTGCCTTTGTCAGTAACTTGAAGTGATGTGAGATTAAGCAGATGTGGACATTGATCTGCTTCTCAAATACAATCTCAGTACTCTCTAAACGTCTGTTTATAAATGTTCTTCACAGTTTTTGAATATGTGTAATATTACTAAATAGGGAAAATCTATTTGATGTTTTTCATAATTTGTGCTTGTTCGTAAATCGAGAGTTTATGTCCCCCTCTTGACCATTTAACTGTCCGTCAACGGTTTGTTTTTTATAACTATATAAATAGATAGTTGATACTATATTGTTAGGTTTATGTAAATGGTAACCTAAACTTTGATATTTTTCTCTTGTAAAAAGGTTTTTATCAACAAAATTGATATTAAAATATAGTGTTGAGTTATTCGTACGTATATATAGGAGCCGATGGTTTCATTACTCCCACAGATATTAGTTTATCTGCTTCCAGAAAATTGATTAATAGTTTCTGCTAGCGTTTTGTACATATAACAACTTTAGTCAACTACGAAATGATGTAATATATTCTTTTGTCTAACGCACATTTGAATATCAATTATGGTCGGACAGCTAAACTAAACAAGTGTTGATGTGAGTTGAAGATTTACTCCTAATTACATACCGTAGAAGAGCTATTTGGTTGCATTTGTTTTGGATAGAATATTTAAGCATCTAGTCAAATATCGCTGTAATTATCTGAATTTAAAAGAACTAGATTAGATACAATACCATTTCATTATATTGACAAACAATTTATCAACAGTGGAGATTTGAAATCTCCGAAGATATTTAAATGATAATTATAATTTTAGAAAAATCATGAGAATTCACTTGAATTGAATATTCTTTCGAGAGTATTCAACATCCAGTAAACGCTTGAAAAATGTATCAAAGGTTATAATTAACCTCGAATAAAAATATAATCTCGAATTTATTTAATAATTTGTACAGTAAATTTTATATTAGCGTAAATGTTGAAGTCGATAAAGCTCATACTGTCAAATTCAATTGCTTTTTTATAGCACCTAAAATTTATATGCCATCAGCTTCACAATATCGTATATTGCTACTTTTTTATTCTTGGAAGTAGAATTAGTAAGTTTTGTAATACTGTTGTAATATTTTGTTGTAAGTTTACATAATGTTTTCCATTTAGATAATTATATATCATCTAGCACGCCACAGCTCATGTGACAATAACAAATGCAAATTAAGCAATAAGTTTAGTATTATTCGATGACTGGCATCAGACACTGGTTGTGTTGTTCAATTTCATTTGGCTTCCATAATAATCAGCTGATTTTCTTCCACCTGTTTATGTCTTTGTGGGATAACTAATTATTATATCGAAATGCAAGTGCATACAGCAACTTCCTTCGTTTCTTTGGGTAACACTTTTAAGCGAAAACTAGTCATAGTTTGTGACCTATCATTATCTCTCAACAGTTCATTTTTTCCAAGTTGAGATAATACAGATGTTGTCATTGTATCTTTGAAATGAATTCATTACATTTGCTTGTGTAAAAAGTCAATACTCAAGAATAATCGGTGTACCGTACAATTTTATAAAAATTTGCTAGTTGTAAATATAAATTTTCGTTTAGTAATTTCCTTGAATAGATCAGGAATAGTATATAAGCAAAAATATGCAGTGTAATTGGAGCATAATATTTAGAATTTCCATGTATAGATTGTTTCTTTTTTAATTTTACAATTTGTATAGATAATGATGTAATTTATTGAAATAATGTAATATATAATTTTAAAATATTAAATATGTGCTGGGATACTTCCATTATTTCATTCTTCTTATATTCTTTTTAGGTTTCATCCTGTGCTATCTATGATGTGACGATAATGATTTTGAAATGAGTAAATCAGTTTCAGTTGAAACAAGACTAAGTATTGTTAGTATTTCCTTTGGTCCAACATCACAAGATTACATGATGACTGTGATAGCTCTTCCAAAGTTGAATTTTAAAAACATTACAACCAGGTTGCATAAAAGCGTGTCAATTTTAATCGTGATTAAATTCCATTAGAACCAATCAGAGAAGCCTTCTTTCCAAAAAAACCCTTCTCTGATTGGTTCTCATGCCATTTAATCATGGTTGAAAGTTAACAAAATTTTGTGTTACAATGGTTTATCTATTGTTATTGAATGTTTATTTTATGTTAGAAGCTGCTGCCAAACTGCTGTTTTTTTTCGAAGCCTTTATAACTTAAAATGCATGACGAACATGTGTGTCGTCATGCATGTTCTAAGCACAAGTTCAACACGTCCTGTCGTTAGTGGCCAACCCTCATACTGCAGAAGCAAATCAGACTATTCGTTCAGATTTGCTAGAAAAAATCCATGGAGAAAAACCTCAAGTATTTCAGATTTAGCTAAAATTTACAACATAGAAGAGCTTGACCTGAAAAATGTTGAGACCAAATTTGGCACCTCTTGTATTGAATTATAAAAATAAAATTTTCAAATTGCCATATATCTTCTGAACTGTAGCGAATTTTACAAATCTGAGTGCAGATTCGTGTCCCTTGCACCAAGGAGCATAGGTATGCCAAGGCTTTCGATTTTCTCATTTTTATCTTATGTCTGAGTTTGTCTCTTCAATATCGTTTGGCACCAAAATCCGACCATTCGTTCAGAATTCTTGAAAACTAATGATGTACAGTCTATGATTATTTTCAGTAAAACCAAAGATATCTCGGGT
The DNA here is from genome assembly GCF_014356525.2 of Nilaparvata lugens. NCBI lineage: Eukaryota > Metazoa > Arthropoda > Insecta > Hemiptera > Delphacidae > Nilaparvata > Nilaparvata lugens. The sequence goes on along the minus strand of NW_024091084.1, from coordinate 43,949 downwards.
CAAGCTCTTACTATGGTGCAAATTTCAGACAAATCTGAGATACTTTTATTATTTCTCCATGAATTTTTATAACCTCTGAACCAATGGCTCAGAATTATTTGGTACCTTGAGAGCTTGACCTGAAAAATAAGGTCAAACTTTTTGATGCGAGAAACACGAATCTGGAATCATATTTGCAAAATTCCTTTAACGTTCAGGAGATATGACTAAATTTCAGACAAATCTGAGATCCTTTTTGTCTCAGTGTGGTCCACGATGGTTAGTCCATGATTTCCATCAATTTTTCATGAAAAATAAAATTCTTTCAAACTTCGTGATCCTATGGTCTTTGATGCGAGAAACACGAATCTGGAATCATATTTGCAAATTTCCTTACCGTTCAGGAGATATGACCAAATTTCAGCCGAATCTGAGATACTTTCAGTCTCATTGTGGTCCATGATTTCCATCAATGTTTTGTGGAAAATAAACATCGCTCAAACTTCGTGATCTCATGGTTTTTGATGCGAGAAACATGAATCTGGAATCATATTTGCAAAATCCTTACAGTTCAGGAGATATGACCAAATTTCAGCCGAATCTGAGATACTTTCAGTCTCATTGTGGTCCATGATTTCCATCAATGTTTTGTGGAAAATAAACATCGCTCAAACTTCGTGATCTCATGGTTTTTGATGCGAGAAACATGAATCTGGAATCATATTTGCAAAATCCTTACAGTTCAGGAGATATGACCAAATTTCAGCCAAATCTGGGATACTTTTTGTCTCAGTGTGGTTCACGATTTCCATTAATTTTTCATGAAAAATAAAAATCGCTCAAACTTCGTGATCTTATGGCCTTGATGTGACTCTGTATATTAGCTTAGGTGCCAACTTTGGCTCCGACATCTCTCAGGTAATGCTTTATCTATTGTGGAAATTACAGCCAAATCTGAGATACTTTTTGTTCCAGTGTGTTTCACGATGGTTATTCCATGGTTTTCAATATTTTTTTGTAAAGAATAAAAATCGCTCAATTTGCTCGATTTTATGGTCAATGATGCGTGGAACACGAATCTGGAATCATATTTGCAAAATTCCTCACCGTTCAGGAGATATGACCATTTGAAACATTTTTGTTTGCAGCTTCATAACTCACACTTTATAATAGCTGGGAGTGCCAAATTCGGCTCTGACATTTCTCATCTTTGCTCGCTTCATCTATTGTGCAAATTACATCCAAATCTGAGATACTTCTTGTCTAATAGTATCTCAGATTTGGCTGAAATTTGATCATATCTCCGGAACGGTAAGGAATTTTGCATAATATGATTGCAGATTCGTGTTTCTCGCATCAAAGACCATAAGATCACGAAGTTTCAGCGATTTTCATTTTTCACAAAGAATTGATGGAAATCATGGACCAAATCGTGGACCACACTGAGACAAAAAGTATCTCAGATTTGGCTGAAATTTAGTCATATCTCCTGAACGGTAAGGAATTTTGCAAATGTGATTCCAGATTCGTGTTTCTCGCATCAAAGACCATTGGATCACGAAGTTTGAGCGATTTTTATTTTTCGCAGAAAATTGATGGAAACCATGGACTAAGGCTATCCGCTTTGTTGAATGATAGACAAGGATAGCAATACCAGTGATAACCAAACACTGCTATTATAATGTGAACCTCACTATAGACAACTGTACTAAAAATCTTGTGTGGTACACTCACACAACTTTCCTTGCTCATTGATCTATAAGCCTCATTCTTAAACGAGGATAATCTAGGGGAATAACATTATGCCGATTGGCGGCTAAATAATTTTATTAAAACTACGATTATACTATTGTTATTGTTTTCAGAGTACATTTTCCTTTGATTGAATTATGAAATTTGTGGTTTTTTGAAAAATTGTCAAAACAGCTGTTCTACAAATAAAATATCGACGTGTGTTCTTTTGAATAAACTGCTCTACCCACCCACCCTCAAGCACGAGAATGAGGTTACAAAGTAAATTTCTCAAGGATGGGGTGGACTCCCTGTTAGTTTCTCAGGGAGGAGACTCATGTCAGTTGACAGGGCTTATAAATAGCTATCCATGGTATAAATTTAAAGAAAATCGTTAGAGCCGTTTTCGAGAAAACTGTAAAAAACATGGTTTTTTAGTGATTATCCGCCATTTTTCTCAAGAATATTACGGAGCTCCTGCAATTTTCCAAGAAATGAGACTCATGTCAGTTGATAGGGCTTATAAATAGCTATCTAGGGTATAAATTTGAAGAAAATCGTTAGAGCCGTTTTCGAGAAAACCGTGAAAACATGGTTTTTCAGTCATTATCCGCCATTTTGTATTGAATTTCTTATTGTCGGATCCTCATGGTATAAGGACCTTAAGTTTAAAATTTCAAGTCAATCGGTTAATTAGGAATGGAGTTATCGTGTTCATAGACACACACACAGACCAACACCCAAAAATCATGTTTTTGGACTCAGGGGACCTTGGAACGTATAGAAAACATGAAATTAGGATACCTACCTTAATTTTTTTGGAAAGTAATACTTTCCTTACCTATGGTAATAGGGCAAGGAAAGTAATAATAGGGTAAGGAAAGTAAAAAACGGAGAGATTTTCCAAGACCCTGAGAAATTTCAATTCCGAAAGTATTGAATTGCTGATTTTATCAGGAATAGGCAGCATGTTGTCTCTCCATGAATATGTTGATGTAACTGTCGTTTTCAACAAGAGTTTTTATGAATTTGTGCATGGTAACGGTTTTCTCCATTTTTATTCACAGAACATCAAAAAAGAAGAGAGAGGAGTTATTTGGAAGCCAAGTTGGCACGTCACTCATGTACTGAAGAGATTGTTCTCCGGTTCATAGAGAGCGAGGTAGCAATGCTCAAGTCGGTTCGATCTCGAAAAGTGGTAAAGTCCTGATTTATTTATTTAATTATACAATTTTGACAAACAAGTATAACCAAATCATACTATATTATATAGAAAGGAATTTGAAATAACATGTAAGAGATGGGAAATACATGTTTGACGCATCACTTCTGAACTTATCAACTTGAAATTTACATAAAGACTTAGAATTCATCGAGGATGATTATCATTATCAATTTGTGACACAAAGTTTGAGTAACGATAAGAGTACGAACAAACATTATTGTTGATGGTGAGCACTTGTGACGCAGATCATAGCTCCAAAGTCCCAGGTTCGAAGCCATTCAAAGCTCATACTTTTTGCAACCAATTTTCAATAAAGATTATTCATGTAATTTTGACAAATAATAAAACACATTCTATTTCTTAATACTATTCAATTGATTTTTCCCATTTTGAATCTGATAAATACTTTAATTTTCAACATGGAAGTATTGAAATTCAACTCAATCAATTCATTTGTTGAGATTAACCGTTGTGGAGCTACATTCATGGAGTTACACCTGCTCGTCAATAATAATAAGTTTTATGATTATGAGAATAAAGAATAAGTGATTATTATTATCAAGAATAAGTTTTAACTCAGTCTTATACAAATTTACTGAATTTAATAATAATGAATTTAGAATGTAAATATAAGCAATTAATTCAAGTGATCAGTAAAAAACTTTAAATATTAAATAAACTTTGAGTCATAATGAAAACATAAACTCACTCATTGTGAATAATTTATTAGCGAAATATATCAAATCTACATACATTCAAATGCACAGCATCCATGTGTTGTTTCAAATTACCATTTTGTGAGCACTTATAGTCGCACATATTGCATTACAATTTACGTACCTATATTCAAATGCTCAGCATCCATGTGTCTGCTATAATCATCCCTCCTCCGCTATCAGAACCCCCAAGAAACAGTTTTTTCATTCATCCAACAAATATAATTGAAATAGAACATATAATATCTACTCTTGGTAATAACTCTTCACCCGGATATGACGAAATAACAGGAACTTGTCTTAAAAAAATCTCCAACTTCATTGTACATCCTGTAGAATTCATATTTAACAAATGCTTTATTAATGGTGTATTCCCCGAAATTTTTAAAATTGCTGTGATTAAACCAATTCCCAAATCTGGTGATCTGTCAAAACCTGAGAACTACCGACCTATTAGTCTACTTACTAATATTTCAAAAATAATTGAAAAAATACTAAAAATGAGGCTTTTAAACTTTCTAAATGAAAATAATTTTATAGAAAAATTTCAGTATGGATTCCAGGCGGGAAAATCAACAACAAATGCAATTCTTCACTTAACCGGAATTATAAGCAGTAATTTCAATGATAATAAAAAAAAACAATATCAGTGTTTTTGGATCTTGCAAAGTCATTCGATACCATTCCACACATAATATTGTTAAATAAATTAGAAAATTGTGGTGTTAGAGGTGCAGCAAAAAACCTTTTTGCTTCATACCTTGCGAACAGGAAGCAGATCCTCACCCTTAACAAAAAAACTGACAGTAGACACACCTCAGAATTTGGACTTCCACAAGGAACGGTACTTTCACCTCTATTATTCTTGATTTATGTGAATGATTTATATAAGCTAAATATACCAAATTGCAATATAGTATCATTTTCAGATGATACAGCATTAATTTTCACAGGGGAATCATGGAACGAAGCTTATGATAATGCAAATAGAGGGCTGTCAATCACGAACTACTGGTTACAAACTCACATTCTCACTTTGAATGTAGACAAAACAAAATTTATTGCATTCTCACCAAATAACAGCGGAAACCTCCCAATAGATTACAGCTAAAAATGCATAACCATAATGAAGTCTCTGTGGATTGCTCTTGCAAAGTTATAGAAAAAGTTGAAAAAATTAAATAGGCTACTTAGGTATAATTATAGATCAACACTTGAAATGGAATGCACATATACTTCACCTTTGCTCAAAATTAAAATATCTGACTTATATTTTCTACAAAATCAATAAAATTAAACATCCAAGTATTATTGAAACATTTATTTTGCTTATGCACACTCTTTATTTCAATATAGCATTGAGGCATGGGGGGCAGCTCAGGATACTCACTTCAATAAACTTTTTGTTCTACAGAAACATATTATCAGAGCAGCCCTGGGAAGACCGAGAATGTACCCTAGTGGACTACTATTTAAAGAAATTGATTTACCAACATTGAGACAAACATACGTAACTAACGCAATTCTGTACATTAATAAAAACAAAGACAAATTCACTACTAATCTATTCACTAGACTTACATCTTGCTCAAGGACCAATTGTCCTTCTATTGCCATAGAATAATAAATTGTCTACCTGAAAAATTCATTCTAAATAGAATTACTAAGTGTTTAATTTATGAAATAAGAGAGTGGGTATGTAGGAAAGTTTACTTCAGACTTGAGATTTCAGGAGATTAATTGACTTTTTGTTCTAGTGCTTACATTGTTATATTGTACATACATTTATATTCTAGTGTTTATATTGCATATTGTTTCTTCTGGTACTAATTAAATTGACATCCATCCTAATTACTTTTAAGATTTTTGAACTCTCTTCCAGAGCTCAAGCATTAGCTTTTCTGGGAGAGCCCATTATTTCAATATTAAAATAAAAGAAAACATTTGTTGAATATTTTTTAAATTAGTTAAGATTATAATTGGTTATAACATTATAAGAATGTTTTTGTTTCACTTGTTTTCAAATCACCATTTCGTGAGCACTTATAGTAACACATATTGCATTCAAATTTACGTACATTCAAATGCACAGCATCCATGTGTTATTTCAAATCACCATTTCGTGAGCACTTATAGTCGCACATATTGCATTACAATTTATGTACATTCAAATGCACATGAGCCACAAATGGCGACCACGTGCTCTCCTAAAATTTAAAAATTGAAGACTTCTGTTATTTGTTGTAACACGTGCTCTGCACATATTGCATTGTAAGAATATGAACGCTAGATGAGCTAGAATAATAAAAAGAACCGTTTCTCGAAACTATAGAGAATGCATTTGAATAGCCTACCAAGCCAGACGACAGTGGTCATTATTCTTTTCAAAATAGTTTGAAACAAAATCATTCTTTCCTAGAAACTTAACAGTATTCTAAACATCAGTCACAGACACGTCTACAATAGAAACCACATGGCCCACTGTGTTTTGTGTTAACCCTTGTATATATCTATAGCATAAGTTGATGACAGGTAAATGAAGATTGTGTATAGCAATATAGATATATAGTTAGGAGAGAAGTAAATATAGATATGTAGTTTACAACGTTACCACGTGGTTAGCATATGCTACCATTTTACCACGTGGTTAGCATATGAATATTATTGAAGTAATTATTTGATGATCAATTATTTGAATGGTGATCACATAAAACCATAAATATGAAACGAGTACATGTTTATAAAAACTAGGGCGTCAAGTAGATTAGGCTATATGTATAAAGTATTCAACAAATATAATGTTGTACAATGAATTATAATTTAATAAATATTATAAGATAATTAAGTTAGTTGAATCCGAATTCATAGGCTAAGGACAAATTTGTAAATAGAATAAATTAGGTATATTTGATTGAAACATGTTGACAATGAGTATAAGAAACCTGCTTAATTAATTAAGTAGTAATTAATTGGTATCTTATTAATTTGATTTATTCAATTCAATTGTAATTATGTACTGTATGACATTGTATTTTGTTCATTTAATGTATTTATTATTGAAGGGGAGCCAAATTTAAATGAAGGGGAGCCATAGTTTAAAATGATATATCATAATAAACATTATAGTAAATTTAAATTTATATTTGAATTATAGTAAAGAGCAAACTCAATTATTACTTCTTTTTAAATTCATATCTAAAGACACAATCTTAATTAATTTCTTGAAGCTTACAGTTGAAATTCTCTTGTAAGCACAAATAAAAGTTTTTTAAAGCAAGGCTCCCCTAATCATATTCATTCTTTAAAATTTATCAATTCTCTTATTTTTGACTATAATCATATTTTTAACTAGAGTTGTTCAATATTTTGATTTTATAACTTACTTTTCAAGTAACCTGTTAAAATAGGAACTGTTTGTCAAATTTTGTTGTATAAAATTAAACTTGAACTGTAATATTTTCGAAAACTTGATCATCTTGTATTTATTTCTAATCATTACTATATTTTTGATCAATTTTTTATAAATTCATATAAATTTAAAGTTCAATAATAAATTCATAATTAACCTTTGTTTTGCCTTTCACTTCGTACATTCCCTTACACACGACCCTGATCTATCTCTTTTTATCTTTTTCTTCAATACTATTAATAGTTCAGTGAGTGAAGTTACAGTAAAGTAATTATTTTATCAATTCATAGTAATTGATTGGCGCCGGGCAAAATACCGTATAGAGTGAGGGAGTTCCAAACCCACTCTAAACAAAAAACGACAGTGGGAAAGAGTTCACATAGCATCCATGTGCTTTTTCAAATCATCATTTCGTGAGCATTTATAGTCACACATATTGCATTCAAATTTACATACATTCAAATGCACAGCATCCATGTGCTTTTTCAAATTAACATTTTGTGAGCACTTATAGTCGCACATATTGCATTCAAATTTACGTATACATTCAAATGCACAGCATCCATGTGCTTTTTCAAATTACCATTTCGTGAGCACTTATAGTCACACATATTGCATTCAAATTTATGTATATTCAAATGCACAGCATCCATGTGCTTTTTCAAATTACCATTTCGTGAGCACTTATAGTCACACATATGCATTCAAATTTACGTACATTCAAATGCACAGCATCCATGTGCTTTTTCAAATACCATTTTGTGAGCACTTATAGTCGCACATATTGCATTCAAATTTATGTATATTCAAATGCACAGCATCCATGTGTTTTTTCAAATCACCATTTCCTGAGCACTTATAGTCGCACATATTATATTAAAATTTACATACATTCAAGTGTACAGCATCCATGTGCTTTTTCAAACGATCATTTCGTGAGCACTTATAGTCGCACATATTGCATTCAAATTTATGTACATTCAAATGCACAGAATCCATGTGTCTTTTCAAATCTGTATTTTGTGAGCACTTATAGTCGCACATATTGCATTCAAATTTATGTACATTCAAATGCACAGCATCCATGTGCTTTTTCAAATTACTATTTTCTGAGCACTTATAGTCACACATATTGCATTCAAATTTATGTATATTCAAATGCACAGCATTCATGTGCTTTTTCAAATCACCATTTCGTGAGCACTTATAGTCACACATATTGCACTCAAATTTACGTACATTCAAATGCACACCATCCATGTGTTGTTTCAAATGACCATTGCATGAGCACTTATAGTCGCACATATTGCATTCAAATCTACGTATATTCAAATGCACAGCATCCATGTGTTTTTTCAAATCACCATTTCGTGAGCATTTATAGTCACACATATTGCATTCAAATTTACATACATTCAAATGCACAGCATCCATGTGCTTTTTCAAATTAACATTTTGTGAGCACTTATAGTCGCACATATTGCATTCAAATTTACGTATACATTCAAATGCACAGCATCCATGTGCTTTTTCAAATTACCATTTCGTGAGCACTTATAGTCACACATATTGCATTCAAATTTATGTATATTCAAATGCACAGCATCCATGTGCTTTTTCAAATTACCATTTCGTGAGCACTTATAGTCACACATATTGCATTCAAATTTACGTACATTCAAATGCACAGCATCCATGTGTTGTTTCAAATCACCATTTCGTGAGCACTTATAGTCACACATATTGCATTCAAATTTATGTATATTCAAATGCACAGCATCCATGTGTTTTTTCAAATCACCATTTCCTGAGCACTTATAGTCGCACATATTATATTAAAATTTACATACATTCAAGTGTACAGCATCCATGTGCTTTTTCAAACGATCATTTCGTGAGCACTTATAGTCGCACATATTGCATTCAAATTTATGTACATTCAAATGCACAGAATCCATGTGTCTTTTCAAATCTGTATTTTGTGAGCACTTATAGTCGCACATATTGCATTCAAATTTACGTACATTCAAATGCACAGCATCCATGTGCTTTTTCAAATTACTATTTTCTGAGCACTTATAGTCACACATATTGCATTCAAATTTATGTATATTCAAATGCACAGCATTCATGTGCTTTTTCAAATCACCATTTCGTGAGCACTTATAGTCACACATATTGCACTCAAATTTACGTACATTCAAATGCACACCATCCATGTGTTGTTTCAAATGACCATTGCATGAGCACTTATAGTCGCACATATTGCATTCAAATCTACGTATATTCAAATGCACAGCATCCATGTGCTTTTTCAAATCACCATTTTGTGAGCACTTATAATGGCACATATTGCATTTGAACAAGCACACTTTCAAGTGAACTGACTTAAAATGTCGGTCAAGTCTTGCATTACTAGGGAAAGCTTTATCACAATCACTACACTTGAATGGCCTTACATTCTCATGCTCTCTACACTTTTTGGAATAAGTCTTATTACATAGGTGGCTATTGACACCCTTTTCACCTGATAACTCTATCAGTTTTTTGTCTTTGGCACCATAAGTCGAACCCTCATTCAATGAGAGGTGTTGTTCGTTTGAGGTGCCATCAGTGAATGAGAGAGGTTCCTGAACGTTGCTTACACTCATCATTGGGTTCGATGTTTGATTAGATGCCGTGGTGCAACCGTGGTTCTTGCTTTGTGGTGCAACTGTGGTCACAGTAGTTTGTGTAGCATGAAGGAGTTTCGGTTTCTTGCTTGGTGGCCGTCCCAGTAGACAGGTCATTTCGTGCTGCTCCAAGTAGAGCGGTGAGGTGAAGACTGAGTTACACTCTGCGCAGTAGAAGCTGACATCTGTGGAAAATGAGTACAGATGCATAAGTCACACCATTTTCGAATGTAATGATTTGTATTATTCTTTCTACGTTTATTTGTAGCATTACGTCCTCAGCTTGTGTCAATCAAGATGGATTTTAGTCTAGGATCAGCTCCATGCTTCATAGGTAAAATGGGGTGATTCAAGAGTATTGTTCCCTGTACTGGTGCAAATATCTAGGGAGGGGCTAACAGAGATTGAACTAGTATGGTTGGGTACTAGTTATGCATTGTTTTCAATACATAATTAACAAAAATTATGATGTCAATTTTCAAGATGGACTGCTCTAAAAACTAAAAACATGATTAGTCTATATACACTGATGCTTGCAATACATATTGCAGTTCTTATTTCTTAATAAATTGTTTGGATAAATAAGATAAGTCCAGAACCCATTTTATCATGCAAAATTTCCTTGTGCTACAAACAGAATTGCCCAAAAACTTTGAATTTTTTTGTGTTTGGAAATGGGTTGAAGTACACCTAACAAAAATTTCCCATTTTCCAACGAATTCAGCTGATGATATACGATTTTTAACCGCCTTGACAAGTCGAGAAAAATGAGCTACAGAACGAGGAGATCTGATCATAGTGTCAAAAGTTATGTGTTTGAAATGTGATCCTTGAGGTATCCTTATGTGCGCCTCTCCACTAGGAAATATAAATATAAATTTTAAAATCCTTTTTGTTGAGAAAGAGCTGATCTATAGTGAGATGCACGTTTTTTCAGCACCTGATTTATATTGGTTTGCTATCGATCCTTGTCTGCCATTAGTCAAAGCAGACAGCAGGCAGCTCTATCTTTTTCGAACTCCGTACTGTTGCCGAATTGTTATTTTTGTGCACTATGAAGAAATATAATGAAAACAAAATATCTAACATTCTGCATATATTTAATTAATTATTGAAAAATATATATACTATCTATATATTATATGAATTTCGGGGGGGGGGGGGGAGGCGAATTTTGAAATGGTCAACTCCTGTACAAATCTATTTAAAAAAAAATTCCAAACATTTCCGTTTGTGACATTTTTAGGAATTTGCCTGGATTAGAGCCAAATAAATTAAAATCGACCCGCCTGCTACTCTCGGCAAAGGATATCCATTTTAAGAGCCGACTCCTCTACTAAAAATATCATTATTGAGTTTGAAAACTGCTTCCAACTGGTTTGGAACCCACATAAAGTTGTAAATCACTCATCATCATCCATCTCATTACCCACGCACATGCCTGGAGCTCATGTGGGCATCACCCTAAGAAAAATATTATCGAAATTCATTTGGTTATACGCATTTACCTTTTTCATTAGTTAATGTGGGATTCCTGAAGTTCTTGACATCAATGCCGAGACTACAGCCAAACTGTTCTCCATAGAAGACAAACAGCTCTTCATGAGGAGCAACCAGACGAAAAGTTCTGTAATAGATGCCGCCCTCAAACTGATATGCCATCAGATTCATTTCATTTATATTTCTTGCGCAGTTCACATAGCGCATCCAGTTACTGTATCTCTCATCACTGGCATCAATGTAGTTCAACCCACCAGCCATTTCTTTCAGCTGAAACCATACAGAAACAAAATCACAATACTACAATATATTTATCAACCAGGAATCTAAAAAAAAAAACATTTACAGCAATGTCCCCGCTAAAAGTAATTAATTTTGCAAAGTGGAATAAAGGCCTCTCCCGCTGAAATTAAACAAATAGGAAATGGCTTCAATGAATACTTTGCCTCGGTTGGCTGGCGGTTGGCCGGGGCACTGCAGCCGACTGGTGGACGACGCTGACCATGCGATGGACGCTGTCTTTGCTCTTTGTCCCGTCACCCACCACGAGCTTATCGCGGTAGTGATCAGTATGAGAGGCGGCTCGGCTCCGGGATGGGATGGAATACCGACCAAGTTAATTAAAAACAGCATTAACACACTACAATTACCTCTGCTACACATAATATTGATTAATCTTAGTTTAACAACAGGTAGATTTCCGAATGTCTTTAAAATTGCCAAAGTTGTTCCTATATTTAAGTCTGGACAAGAAAATGTTAAATCAAATTTCAGGCCAATTTCCATACTTTGCACGGTAACAAAAATAATTTGAAAATGTGTCAAAATACGACTCACAAATTACTTTGAGAGTGAAAAATAATTTCCAATTCTCAATTTGGCTTCAGACAAGACAGGGGTACTTCCACGCGCTTTTTGAATTGATAAGATAATATATAAGTGGAGAAATAGGCAACAAAAAACGGGTGATTTAAATATCTTAATAAATTCTTAGCCATTTGAAGCAACCATCATTATTTATGTTGATAACAAAGTAAATTGAGTAAACAGCTTATTATATTATCAAACAGTTATCATGTGATCAAGTAACATCACATGATATACAAACATCTTCCCCTTTTACTTTCTCAAACATTTTCTTTTTCAACCTTTCCTTTGATTTCATCTTCTTCTTAAAAACCTCTCATTTCTTCTTAATATTCTGAGAGCCGCCCCGAGGTTAATAGGCGCCCGGGGCAAGATTTTGATATGCGCCCCCCCAAGTATAGCGCGGTAAGGTAGTATTTAAAAGTAAAGCTACATTGCTCTTCCAGAAGGAGAACTTCCATTATGGACTACATACTCTCCTTGATTATCATGCTATAGATTTTGTAACCAGTGTTTATTCCTCTATAGTTGTCACAGGAACTTCTTAGTCCAGTCAATATAGACATAAAAAAGGAGGTGTGCTTGCAATTTATATTGTAGTTCTGATTTTTTAATATATTATTTGGATACATGAGAGAAGTCCAGAAAAAATTTCTTCATGCAAAATTTCCTTGTGCTAGATACAGAGTGGCCCAAAAACCTCGTATTTTCAGTTTATTTTCCAATTTCTGCCAAATCCAGTAATCGGACGGAAAAATCAACTTTTCATCAGCTGACACTATGCTTATAACTGTATCTTACTGTTTCAGTAAAATTACAGATTATTAGATACACCTGTTCCACCCCCCAGGTGACCTAATAATTGCGAAGTATTGCTGCTAGCCCAGTATAGGGTAAGGGTTTGGGGTATAGTGTACACAGAATTAATAATAGAATTATTATTCTCTACAACAAACAGAGGTTTGTTGAGTAACACGCAATCTGAGAATCGCGCTCTGTAGGCCAGCAAGCTGTGCCTGCTAGCCCAGTATAGGGTAAGGGTTTGGGGTATAGTGTACACAGAATTAATAATAGAATTATTATTCTCTACAACAAACAGAGGTTTGTTGAGTAACACGCAATCTGAGAATCGCGCTCTGTAGGCCAGCAAGCTGTGCCTGCTAGCCCAGTATAGGGTAAGGGTTTGGGGTATAGTGTACACAGAATTAATAATAGAATTATTATTCTCTACAACAAACAGAGGTTTGTTGAGTAACACGCAATCTGAGAATCGCGCTCTGTAGGCCAGCAAGCTGTGCCTGCTAGCCCAGTATAGGGTAAGGGTTTGGGGTATAGTGTACACAGAATTAATAATAGAATTATTATTCTCTACAACAAACAGAGGTTTGTTGAGTAACACGCAATCTGAGAATCGCGCTCTGTAGGCCAGCAAGCTGTGCCTGCTAGCCCAGTATAGGGTAAGGGTTTGGGGTATAGTGTACACAGAATTAATAATAGAATTATTATTCTCTACAACAAACAGAGGTTTGTTGAGTAACACGCAATCTGAGAATCGCGCTCTGTAGGCCAGCAAGCTGTGCCTGCTAGCCCAGTATAGGGTAAGGGTTTGGGGTATAGTGTACACAGAATTAATAATAGAATTATTATTCTCTACAACAAACAGAGGTTTGTTGAGTAACACGCAATCTGAGAATCGCGCTCTGTAGGCCAGCAAGCTGTGCCTGCTAGCCCAGTATAGGGTAAGGGTTTGGGGTATAGTGTACACAGAATTAATAATAGAATTATTATTCTCTACAACAAACAGAGGTTTGTTGAGTAACACGCAATCTGAGAATCGCGCTCTGTAGGCCAGCAAGCTGTGCCTGCTAGCCCAGTATAGGGTAAGGGTTTGGGGTATAGGGTACACAGAATTAATAATAGAATTATTATTCTCTACAACAAACAGAGGTTTGTTGAGTAACACGCAATCTGAGAATCGCGCTCTGTAGGCCAGCAAGCTGTGCCTGCTAGCCCAATACAGGGTGAAGGTTATCGGTATAGGGTATTGGGTATAGAGTTTAGGGTATAGGATTTCTGAAACGCGAGTCTGTGACTGCATAAGGATGATCAGCAACTATGTGACTGCTAACAAGGCTTTCCGTGACAATCTGAAGACTGCGTGACGGATATTAAGAGCTAATCTGGGACTGCTCTTAAATGAATTTGAATCTCTCGTCCAAAACGCTTTTAATACAAGTCAGTCTGTCGACTATCATGAGAGGATAGAAATTCGCGTGTTCATGGCACATAAGTCTGTACGCACCTATATGTTTCCTCCAAATTATATGAAAGACTGTTATCCTCTATATATTTCTTTCCATAATTTGGGATACAAACTATTCGAAACAAATTTAATTATAGGAAAATATAAATATTAAATGTTAATTCCAAACTAACCTGCCATGCATAGTTGGGATCTTTAGGGTTTCCTTTGCCCGTTCGGCCTTGGTAAGGTCCGAACTGAATCTGATTTTTGATCATGTCCCTTGTCCAGACTCCTTTTCCAGCATTCGCAATCTTTGACTGTGCCACTCCCAGGATTCTAGGAGTTGTTTCTTTGGCGTAGTTGTATCCAGCCTTTTTCCTATTCACCTGAACAGAATCAACAATTTCACTACAATAACAGACTATAGATTTAAACAAGTTTCACATTTCTCTCAGTAGTTTGAAAACTGCTTTTCAAAGTTGAAAATGCTTTGGATGATTTCAAACTATGGATGCACATTGATTGGCAGAAGAATTGACACACCGAGAATTTGAAACCATTGAGATTTGAATAGTTATTTGAGTAACAAGTGCGCAAAGTGACACTTTGCTGCATCGAAAGAAACAGTCTCTTGAGTGCAGATAAGGAACTTTACGAACGTATTACACATTAAATATTTTCTAGTTACCATTGAATGTGAAAAGTGGTTAATTAGGGGTAAAAATGTCCTATAATTCTTCAAATGTTTGTCTGTGTAATTTAAAGTTTTTTTTGTCGCTGATGATAAAGGTTGCAATCATTGCACACAAGAATGCTTAGAAGATGGTGTGAATGACCATAGTGGTTCAATTCTTTTGATATCTCGTCAACAGGAAAAGACACCATTTTCAATGCAACAAGTGAGTAATGTCAAAAACACCTACAATATTTCAGTAAGAAGTTTATTCATATACAAAACCATAATGACTATTTATTAATTTTAAACAACATTCAATATATTTTTTCAATGTTTAATTTTAATGAAATTAAATTAATAATAAATTCAATCAGATACAGTTACCCAGAAAAACTGTAGGAAAAAGGAACCTATTATTGATGCAGAAATGAGCACTTTCTCGGATAACTGTAGGAAATATAATGATTCATCACAGTAGAATGCTACGATTTATCTGATTTGATGAGTGACGTGCTCTAGGTTCAACTGCTGGTACAGGTCAGCCCCACCAACAAACACCAATGAATTTCAAAATAGCTTCCTGGTGATCTGCAAGTCATCTAAAATTCAAGTCTATTCATCTCATAGACATAAACATCCTCCCAATTACCCATGCACTTGCATGGATCACACTCGAATAAAAATATACATGATTGAATTACAAGGTAGGTACCTACCGGAATATCTGGTATTGTCATCATTTTTCCATGGACATTACATTGCTTGAACCATTCTCTACCGCACACATCACAAACTGAAACAGGAATTTTTAAAATTTTGTTAGTGTTGCTAATAGAAAACAAACTCTTTTAATAACTTGAAATACTATAATTTTACAGTTTGTTATTTGCAACTAAAATCTATTATTGACTCCTACTTGCACTCAAGTGTTATTATTTACCACTTTGCAAGTAGTAATTTGTTTCACTTGCACTAATCATCATTTGTTTATAATATTCTACTTAGGCTGATTGCAAAAAGATCAAATTTTTTTTTAATGTACGTGGTTATAATTCTATGTATTTTTCTAATATTATGCAGTTGTAAATTTTTTTAAACTACTACATTTTTTTTAAGTTGATATGTAAAACTTTTTTGTTGTTATGAGCAAGTGAAATAAAAATATTCTATTCTATTAGTTGTTATTTAGTTATTAATTTAAATGGAAAGTTCAATTAAGACCTTTTTATTGTCGCTGATGATAAAGGTTGCAATCATTGCACACAAGAATGCTTAGAAGATTGTGTGAATGACCATAGTGGTGATATTTCAAATCAATGTTCAATTCTTTTGATATCTCGTCAACAGGAAAAGACACCATTTTCAATGCAACAAGTGAGTAATGTCAAAAACACCTACAATATTTCAGTAAGAAGTTTATTCATATACAAAACCATAATAACTATTAATCTTGAATATCTATTAATTTTAAACATTCAATATATTTTTTCAATGTTTAATTTTAATGAAATTAAATTAATAATAAATTCAATCAGATACAGTTACCCAGAAAAACTGTAGGAAAAAGGAACCTATTATTGATGCAGAAATGAGCACTTTCTCGGATAACTGTAGGAAATATAATGATTCATCACAGTAGAATGCTAAGATTTATCTGATTTGATGAGTGACGTGCTCTAGGTTCAACTGCTGGTACAGGTCAGCCCCACCAACAAACACCAATCAATTTCAAAATAGCTTCCTGGTGATCTGCAAGTCATCTAAAATTCAAGTCTATTCATCTCATAGACATAAACATCCTCCCAATTACCCATGCACTTGCATGGATCACACTCGAATAAAAATATACATGATTGAATTACAAGGTAGGTACCTACCGGAATATCTGGTATTGTCATCATTTTTCCATGGACATTACATTGCTTGAACCATTCTCTACCGCACACATCACAAACTGAAACAGGAATTTTTAAAATTTTGTTAGTGTTGCTAATAGAAAACAAACTTTTTTAATAGCTTGAAATACTATAATTTTACAGTTGTTATTTAGTTATTAATTTGAATGGAAAGTTCAATTAAGACCTTTTTATTGTGGCTTATGAGAAATGGTTGAGACATCTGTAAGGCCTTGTCACACCGACCACCGCTAGTACCGCTGCGCTGGCTAGCCATGCCACAACTGAGCTCGCGCTCGCTGCCATACTTTCTAGTAGTAAATAGTTGTAAAAAATTATCAAATTTGAAATTTTTTAAAAGTGCTATATTATTCTACACGATCTTCTGAGTGCTTATGGAATTTTTTTCTAGCATTAAAATTACCAGTTTTATTTATTTATTCTAATTCCAACGGTACACACCACTTTTACAATATTAATATATATTCAAAAGAAAAATCATTAAATATTATAAATACAATATATAGGAATTAAAAAATATATATAAAAATAAAACAAACAGCAAATCAACAAGAATATAGTTAACAGGAGTAGATCATATTAAACCTTAACAAAATAAAGAAAGAAAAAGATAAGAAAAATCAATAAGCAACAAAAAAGTTTTATTGAACACTGCTGACAAAGTATATTGATAAAAAACTTGAACATGAATATTTGAACCAAATCTACATTCAATCATTTAATAATGTATTCATTCCAATTAAATTCATTTAAGGCTGTGCAAAGGCTAAAAAACTTTCTACTGGTGATATTTTACAGTTTTTCGATTTGTATACTTTCAAGCTATAAACATGAAAAAGTCTTCTCAGGAAAACGTTTTTACCTACTCTGATCAATACTCCGAGATGTGGGCGCCTAAAGTTTAAATTTTTGGGACAGAAAGTTACCGAAAATAACTCAACTAAAAGTTATTTTTGGTCATATTTGATAAATTGAATAATTTTCTCAAAAATGATATTTTTAGGAAATTTTTGTTTTATTCAATCAACGATATCATGAAGAATTTATCCTTAGAGTTTCATGAATTTATCTCTAACCGAATTTGAAATGATTTGTCCCAACAATTTAAACTTTGTGCGCTCATATCTCAAAAAGTAATAATAGGAGAAAATTTCCCTGAGATAACTTTTCATTTCTATAGCTTGATAGTACACAAATCGAGAAACTTTGAAAAATATCACCAGTAGAAAGTTTTTTTTTAGCCTTTGCACAGCCTTAAGACTAGGAGACCCTGCCTTCAAACTTGAGATTCTGTAAGCTCAATGTGTTTTCAAGCATGATTAAGTTGACTGGTAATATAATAAATATGCATGTTTGTAATAAGTTGAAAACATGGAATAATAAGATTATTCTCTTCTCTCGACCATTTTTTAGACAGATGAATAAATAGAATCATTCACTTTCCTCTGAAAATTATGTCTCTCTTAAATGAAAATACTGTAGTTCACTTCTTGGGATGAATAATTTTCATTCAAAATACTAGTGCTTTAAAAAAAGATCATTTCAATTATTGATATACAGTGGAATCCCAAATTAATAAAAACAATATAAAAACTTGTAGTACCCTTTATTATTAAAAACTTGAAAATATTTAAGCAACAACTAGTTTCGACCCTAACTTGGGTCATTTTCAAGTTGAAATGTCGAAGTTATATTGTTTTTTATTAATTTGTACAAAAGTAGCCCATATATAAGTGAAGTGCTTTTATGAAGTGGAATCCCAAAATCCAATCTTCACAGGACCAGGCCGGGGTCGGAACGGCTGAAAGGTCGGATATAACGAGGAGCAAAAAAAAAAAACTTTTTCGGGGCAAACCAGCCGTTTACTGCACTAGATTATAAGTATATACACACTGCTGCTTAATCGTAATTACTGTATCCAATACAACATTATTTTACAGTATTCTTAAAAAATAAATAAAAATCTATGTTATAAAAATGAACAGTTTTTTTACTGATGAGTCAGTTTTTACCTTTACTTTACTTTAGTTGGCTCTACAGTCCTAGGTGGACCTTGGCCTCCTCAACACAATGCCTCCAATCGTCTCTTCTCTGTGATCTTTGCCGCCAGTTGTTGGATACGCCCAGCACACGCAGATCACCTATCACATCATTTATCCATCTCGTTCTTGGTCTTCCTCTCTTTCTCGTCCCCATCATTCGTCCATTCAGCAGTCTAAGTTGTGTCCTTTCCATATTCATTCTCACCACATGTCCAAGCCATTCCATCCTTCTTGCCTTAATAAATCTTACAATATTTCCTTCCCCTATAGCCTCATCGATTTCGCTGTTATGTCTGGTTCTCCAAACCCCTCCATCACATAGTGGTACCCAGATCCTTCGATACATCTTTCTCTCGAATGACTTCAGTGCTCTTTCATCCCTGCTCAGCAGTGTCCATGTCTCTGCTCCATATGTCACAACCGGTCGGACTAACGTCTTGTACATTTTCACTTTAGTTGCTCTTGATACTATTCTACTCTTAAAAATCCTTTGATTTGCAAAATACGCTCGATTGCCCATCATAATTCTGCTAGAAATTTCTTGGCTAATCTTATTGTCGGCTGTCAGTGTAGCTCCAAGATACTTAAACTCACTGACACCTGCAATGCTGCAGTCATCTGATAGTATCAAGTTGTCTACGTGCCTTCTTCTTTCATTTGCAGACATTCTCATATACTATTAGTCTTTCCAATATTAATTTCCAGACCCAGCTCACTTGCTTCCTCTTTCATTGTGAAAACGTTTTTACCTACTCTGATCAATACTCCGAGATGTAAGCGCCTAAAGTTTAAATTTTTGGGACAGATCATTTCAAATTCGGTAAGACATCCATAAAATTTGAGGATAAATTCTTCTTGGTATTGTTGATTTATTAAAAGAAATTTTTTGAGAAAGTTACCAAAAATAACTCAACTAAAAGTTATTTTTGGTCATATTTAATAAATTGAATAATTTTCTCAAAAATTATATTTTTAGGAAATTTTTGTTTTATTCAATCAACGATATCATGAAGAATTTATCCTTAGAGTTTCATGAATTTATCTCTAATCGAATTTGAAATGATTTGTCCCAACAATTTAAACTTTGTGCGCTCATATCTCAAAAAGTAATAATAGGAAAAAAATTCCCTGAGATAGCTTTTCATTTCTATAGCTTTATGATATACAAATCGAAAAACTTTGAAAAATATCACCAGTAGAAAGTTTTTTTTAGCCTTTGCACAGCCTTAAGACTAGAAGACCCTGCCTTCAAACTTGAGATTCTGTAAGCTCAATGAGTTTTCAAGCATGATTAAGTTGACTGCTAATATAATAAATATGCATGTTTGTAATAAGTTGAAAACATGGAATAATAAGATAATTCTCTTCTCTCGACCATTTTTTAGACAGATGAATAAATAGAATCATTCACTTTCCTCTGAAAATTATGTCTCTCTTGAATGAAAATACTGTAGTTCACTTCTTGGGATGAATAATTTTCATTCAAAATACTAGTGCTTTAAAAAAAGATCATTTCAATGATTGATATACAGTGGAATCCCAAATTAATAAAAACAATATAACTTGTAGTACCCTTTATTATTAAAAACTTGAAAATATTTAAACAACGACTAGTTCCGACCCTAACTTGGGTCATTTTCTAATTAAAATGTCGAAGTTATATTGTTTTTTATTAATTTGTACAAAACTAGCCCATATATAAGTGAAGTGCTTTTATGAAGTGGAATCCCAATATCCAATCTTCACAGGACCAGGCCGGGGTCGGAAGGGCTGAAAGGTCGGATATACCGAGGAGCAATAAAAAACTTTTTCGGGGCAAACCAGCCGTTTACTGCACTAAATTATAAGTATATACACACAATTCTGCTGAATAGTAATTATTGTATCCAATACAACATTATTTTACAGTATTCTTAAAAAATGTACAGTTTTTTTACTGATGAGTCAGTTTTCATATTGATACTTGCACTCTGCGCATGCGCATACACTAGGCACATGGACGAATATCCCGAGGTTGGATATGAGGATTCTAATGTACTTCACGAAATAGAAGTTATTAGTATCTGATAATTTATTAATTAGATTGTATTGTATGAGATGTTGTGATATTTCTCCATAATTGAAAGAATAAGACGTTGATATTGTCAATACCACTATATTTGTTAAATTGGCTCCTAAACCTTTTTAATAGCTGCCTGTCATCGCTGTCCCTTCCCAAAGCCTGGAGGAGAGCAAAGGTCATCGCACTTCTGAAACCAGGTAAACCTGCAGACTCTGACTCCAGCTACCGGCTAATTTCACTCCTGTGCCATCCCTTCAAGCTCTATGAGCGTGTAATTTTCCAGCGCAGTTCTTTGAGGGGAGACTCATCCCACAGCGGGCAGGATTCCGGCAGGGTAAATCTTGTACAAGCCACATATTAAACCTCATTGAGCAAATTGAGAATGGGTTTGAGGAAGGTGTCGTCACAGGCATGGCTTTAATAGACCTAACAGCAGCATACGACATGGTCAACCATAATCTCTTGCTCTCCAGGGTTTACAAGATGACTGGAGACATGCACCTCACAAGTACCATCCGTACCCTCCTTCAGAACCGACGATTCTATGTCTGCTTGAATGGAAAAAAGAGCCGATGGAGAATTCATAAGAATGGTCTCCCCCAAGGGAGCGTTCTGGCACCGCTGCTATTCAATGTGTACACAAATGACCAGCCCATCACGCCAAATGCTCACCACTTCCTGTATGCCGATGATCTGGCTATATTAGTCAAAGATGGTTCTTTTGAAGAAGTGGAACTAAGAATGACTCGTGCATTGGAGGAAATATCAGCCTACTACAAGGAGAGCCACCTTAAACCAAACCCAGGGAAAAAAACACTGAAGATGTGGCAGGTGTTGCCATGAAACCTGGTTCTGTGATTTCAATTGAACAAATATAGTAGTATTTATAACATCAACGTATTGTTTTTTATTAATTTGTACAAAACTAGCCCATATATAAGTGAAGTGCTTTTATGAAGTGGAATCCCAATATCCAATCTTCACAGGACCAGGCCGGGGTCGGAAGGGCTGAAAGGTCGGATATACCGAGGAGCAATAAAAAACTTTTTCGGGGCAAACCAGCCGTTTACTGCACTAAATTATAAGTATATACACACAATTCTGCTGAATAGTAATTATTGTATCCAATACAACATTATTTTACAGTATTCTTAAAAAATGTACAGTTTTTTTACTGATGAGTCAGTTTTCATATTGATACTTGCACTCTGCGCATGCGCATACACTAGGCACATGGACGAATATCCTGAGGTTGGATATGAGGATTCTAATGTACTTTACGAAATAGAAGTTATTAGTATCTGATAATTTATTAATTTGATTGTATGGTATGAGATGTTGTGGTATTTCTCCATAATTGAAAGAATAAGACGTTGATATTGTCAATACCACTATATTTGTTAAATTGGCTCCTAAACCTTTTTAATAGCTGCCTGTCATCGCTGTCCCTTCCCAAAGCCTGGAGGAGAGCAAAGGTCATCGCACTTCTGAAACCAGGTAAACCTGCAGACTCTGACTCCAGCTACCGGCCAATTTCACTCCTGTGCCATCTCTTCAAGCTCTATGAGCGTGTAATTTTCCAGGGCAGTTCTTTGAGGGGAGACTCATCCCACAGCAGGCAGGATTCCGGCCGGGTAAATCTTGTAGAAGCCACATATTAAAGCTCACTGAGCAAATTGAGAATGGGTTTGAGGAAGGTGTCGTCACAGGCATGGCTTTAATAGACCTAACAGCAGCATACGACACGGTCAACCATAATCTCTTGCTCTCCAGGGTTTACAAGATGACTGGAGACATGCACCTCACAAGTACCATCCGTACCCTCCTTCAGAACCGACGATTCTATGTCTGCTTGAATGGAAAAAAGAGCCGATGGAGAATTCAAAAGAACGGTCTCCCCCAAGGAAGCGTTCTGGCACCGCTGCTATTCAATGTGTACACAAATGACCAGCCCATCACGCCAAATGCTTACCACTTCCTGTATGCCGATGATCTGGCTATATTAGTCAAAGATGGTTCTTTTGAAGAAGTGGAACTAAGAATGACTCGTGCATTGGAGGAAATATCAGCCTACTACAAGGAGAGCCACCTTAAACCAAACCCAGGGAAAAAAACACTGAAGATGTGGCAGGTGTTGCCATGAAACCTGGTTCTGTGATTTCAATTGAACAAATATAGTAGTATTTATAACATCAACGTATTATTTTTTTCAATTATCATTTATTCTTCCAATGGATGTTTCTAAGCCTTTTCTATAACTGAATATTGGAACTTTATTTTACTATATTTAAAGGGTTTATTGGATATATGAATGAGGTTTATATTAAATTTAAAATGAGTAAGAATAAGGATTTTATTAGACGCCCCCAGTAGTCAGCACCTATGTAATGTAAAGCAAGTTGAGAAATGCATCCTTATCATCAACAATTGTGTGGTGTGTGAGAAACGTTCATTATCAAATGAAATATTTTTTATTTAAAAATGAATGAAATATTATTGAAGTTAAGACATAATAGATTGACAAGTTGCAAATCGGTATGCGAAAAAGGTTGTTTTGGTTTACTTGTACATGTTGTGAAAGTAATTTATTGCGGTATCGGAAATATCAATAACGCATTGCAAGAAATTATTTCTGAATTGAAATCTTCTATTGACAGAAATTTGTTATGAATCTATGACCTCTTCCGTAAAATACAAAACCACATACATTTTCAAACAAAATAAACATGTTGAATGTAATTTTGAACTGTAATCAACACATAATCGGCCGGCTGGTTACTTCTCCAATTAGACTTTCCATATTGGAAAAATTGAAGTGACAACTAATATGAAGTAGAATAAAGTACTGATAAAAACGCTGCCTAAAGATGCAATTCCTTAGCGGCCTTTCGAGACGCGTGGTTAGAGCCGCCGCGGCTGGAGCACATAACCTAAGGATGTGATCACATTGAATGCGTATATGTGCAAGTACAAGTCGAATCATGCAAGCATGAGCCGCCGAACAACAGAATTGAGACGCGTTGCGACTAGCATGTAGCTGCTCATGCTGAACGCACCAGCAAGTGCAAGCGTCCAGTGTGACTGTCCCTATTGCTCTTTCCAGATTTTGTTTCTCATCTGCAAGCTTGGTCATACATAACATGCAAGCGTGCACTTGCACATACACGCATCCAATGTGATCTCACACTAAGAGATCTTACCTAACAAGAGCACATCATCATAAATAATTGGTAAGGAAAAGGAAAAATGTAAAATTGCAACCATATGCATATGGAATATAGTAAGCGGTGGACTCTATGAATAATGAAGCACAAGTAACGTACACTGTATTTAGTTCCAAATAGGCTACAGTATAATCTTAGAGACGGAAACTACTCAAGTATCCTGATAAGAAGGGTTTCAAAAGCCCATCACTCTAATCCACTTGAACATTTTCTGCCATACTAGGCCAAGTCAATTTATATCCATTGATATAATCGACCAGTTACATTTTTTGTTACGAAATCTGTAGGAATTCTGTTAATGAAGTTGTTACAGAAATAAGGAAATCAATGCCGACACGCGGTAAACTTGATAAGGTGTACATAGTATCTTCTTGTAATATTTTCACGTTTATCATAGGGGGTCGTGTGAGCGGTATTGAGTATTACTGTTGCTTTTATATAGTATTACATTTTTTTACGTATAAAAATACGTCTGAGGAAAAGTACGTTCAGTTCGGTTAGGATATCTCTCCTTGGGTGACGCCGTAGTTGACCTATTTGCAAAATTTCAATAGCAAATAATTGACCGAGCGAAGTGAGGTCTAAGATTCAAGTCGACGGTTTTGCATTTCTCTTTATGTTTATATTTATGTTTTTATGTTCCGCATTTACAGCAAAACACAGCAATAGATTTTCATGAAATTTGACAGGTATATTCCTTTTTGAATTTTGCGTCGACGTATACATACGGTTTTTTGAAATTTTGCATTTTAAGGATAATACACAAAGAAAAGGAGTCTCCTTTGAACGCCAATATTACCGTAAAAATCAGACTTTAGAAAATTATTCATCATAAATCAGCTATCTAGTGGACTATAATACTACCCGTTCAAAAACATCGAACATCTTGAAAATTTATCAATGCTCTGTAAGCTTATAATCAGCAAGCATATTTTCCTTAGACTTTTATGAGAGCAAAAATAGTAAAAAAATAGAGGCAAACTTGTTTTTTTTTTAAATGTCACAAAGAGCGGTTATCTCAAAACTATTAAATACAGTATATAAAAAGTTGTAAGATGACTATTATAGGAGACCACTATAATGGACAACAAAATTTTGCTTATATTTTCTGGTTCGGTATAGTTTTTGACAGGCACACTTCTTTTGGGGTAACGGCGTTTTTTGCCAACGCTTTCATCGTTTTTCTGTTCTTGGCAAGTACTTCCTGACACAGCAGATCCAGAAACGTCACTACCAGTTGCATCTGTGGGTGTAGAGTAAATTTCAATTTATTCACCAAAATACATTCACAAAATGAAATTTCCATACCATAGATTATTTATAAGAATAATGTTGGTAACTAATGTAAGGCTGGACACTAAAGACAGGATAAGTGTGAACACAGGACTTGAAACAATACTTTTATAGAGGCGCAGTTTATTACAACTAGATACGACACTGAGTAAGAGTAAGTAGGGAATTTATCCCTTAATTTTTTCATACATGTAATAAGTAGGCCTACCAAAAACCATGAACAGTAAATTTACGTAAAACACTCAACACAGCATAATATAAGTATGAGAATCCAACCTACACAGAGAAATAACAGAATGAATGCATTTTGATATGCTAATGTGAATATAAATTTAGGCGTAATCTAGATAATTAGAGAATTTATGACAAAATTCAAGAAGAGTAGTTTTGGGCTAAAGTCTAGTTTTCCTTTCCTGAATACTATGATTTTTGTTTTATCAAATAAAAGGGCAATGTTCAAAGTTTATAACTCAACCATGAAGGTGACAATATTCTCTTGAACAAGAGCTGGTGCATGTTTTTGGTAATATTCTAAGGATGGTCATCAACGACAGGACAAGTGATTTGAACATGTGTTCACACACATGTGTCATCAGTGTGAGGCTTTGAACAAAAACAAGCTGTTTGACAGCAGTTTCTAACATAACAAAAAATTAACCACTGGAAAATAACAAATTATAATTATACAGAAATAATTTAACCTCACAAAGAGCAGGGAAGAAAAATTAGATATAAGAAATCAAAGATACAAAAACCTAAATTTTGTTCGAAGCCTTTCGCTGTAGTGATCAACAATGTATGACATGTGTGTACACACATGTGCAACACACTTGTCCTGTCAGTAGAACTTTAGTTGACTACTACCTAATAGTAGTCATTTTAGGAAATCAAATAACTACAAATTGCTACCACCTCGAGATTTGGCACATATGTCGTACTTATGATGCAGAATAACATACACTTGAGGCCGGTTTCCGAGCTCGGGATTTGGCCAAGTTCTAGACTTTAAACAGCTGGAGTCAGAAAATTGGCTTTCCGAAACGGGGCGTAGTCGTAGTCATTGTCATAGTCACGTATGAATTAAATTTCGAAAAACTAGGAAATTCAATACAAAATAAAATAAAGAGAGAAAATAGTGTAAAGTTCCAGCTATTTTGAATTAGGTATTTAGGAATGTTTAATTTCGTCAACGAAAACCTTTCCAATTATAGAAATGAGAAAATAAAAACTGCAACTACGCCCCGTTTTGTAAAGACAATTTTCTGACTCCAGCTGTTTAAAGTCTAGAACTTAGCTAAATCACGAACTCGGAAACTGGCCCTAAAAGTTGTCCGCAATAAACTTTGTGCTCCAGTCGCCATTTTGGAGAATGGCATCCATATTTTTCTCTTTTTTACAAAAACTATCCACCGCGGAGAAATATGTATCAAATAAAGTGCCGATAACTTCAACACTCAAGCCATAAAATTGAAAATTCAAAGATGCTTTTCCATTTTTTTTTTTGTATATAACAAAAGTTGAAGATATTTATTCAGAGGGCACTTTTTATATAATAGATTTTTCTCTAAGGAGGATAGTTTTTGTAAAAAAAAGAGAAAAAATTAATTATGGCCACCGTTTTCCGCCGGGAAGGTTTATTGCCTAAGTATGTGGTTTGGCATCATAAATACGATATATGTGCCAAATCCCAAAGTGGTAGCAATTATGTTTCAATGGCGATCTTTAATCAAAAATGACTCCACTATGACAGTTATTCAATAAAATTTCAGTCACTTTGTCATTTCAATTTTTAGTAATTTTAATAAATAAAGTAATGATTTGAAATTCAAATTTGTAAAAATAAAATGTTATTTACCTGCAGACAGTGCATTTCCACTGGTTTTCACGTTACTCTTCTTCTCTTTCCTCTTTTTCTTTTTTTCATCCTCGGCCTCTATTTTACTTTTTTCTTCGTCCAATAGATCACTAGCCATAGGGGCAAGAACTTCATTTTTCCAAGAATGATAAATTGTTAGGGATCTGAAAAAGAGCAACTCAATTATTACAATTATTTATTACGCCCCTCTCCAACACAACAAAAAATATCGGGAGTTTAGTTTTGTCATTAGTTTTGAAGTGGAAATTGGACTTTTTGAAGTGAAAGTGAAATCTTAACCTTATTCTTTTTGAAACTTTTATTTGTTAAAATTTGGGAGAAGACAGTTTTGGGCTATGTCTGTTGTCTTCTCCCAATCATATTATATTTATTAAAATTATGATCTGTAATTGCCAATGAAATAAATAAATAAATGGTAGCAATAAATAGAGAAATGGGAATACCCTGTATTAGGAAGTCAACTCTTGAAGCGCTTTTCTACCACTAAAACTTTAAATTATCTGACAAATAATACCCCTTAATAATTCACACCTAGAATAAAATAGACCTCGAATAAACTGAAGGCGCAATGTGATCGAAATCACAACATAGTGCAGTCGACTGTAGCTTGCAACCTTCATAAGTCATTATTATTCCAAAACCCTAAACACTATTCTATTCAGTTGAAATACGCGGACATTTTAAAGAAAAACTAACAAATTTCAAGTAATAATAATATGCATCATCCAAATGAAAGTTATGAGCTTATTTGCCCCTTAATATCACTCCCTTGCAGAGGGTCGGACTATAGGACAACTGCAATGAAAGCACACAAAAATATTGTGGATTAAGTAAAAAATAACATTTTTACAAAAAACTATTTTTTAGCTCGGATTGTTTAACACAATTTGAAGGGTTTGTTCAGCAAAGGCACGACACTAGGTTCACAAATTTTATCTCATCATCATCATAAGTATCCTCTTTAATAATTATAATTATTAAAATAATTACTTAACTAATTATAACTTTAAAATAATTTGGAAAACTCAGTAAAATAACTTACAGTTTTTGTTCGACGGCAGTGAAGCATAAGTCATCTGTCTCTTCAAAAGTCAAACTGCTGACTTCGTTGAAAAAATCATTCTGCGAATAAAACAAATAAACTAATGTTATGATTTGTATAAATACATTGTTAGGGAGTAGTTACAAATCAGAATAGTTGAGGCATGGTTTGCTAAGCAACAGATATTGTGCATTTTTAGTGTATCAATAAGGCTCATCAAATACAAGGATCATCTTGTCTGTGCTGAGTAATATAAAAGAAGAATTGTTGATAGTTCAAAGCATAGAATTACAGAAGATAATCAGAAGGAGAAGGAATATTATAATTATAGTGATAATTATAATTATCACTTGGGTAGTCTTAAACCAATAAAATACGCGTGAAGGCTGTCTTTTTTACGTCTGACTACGAGCGGAATTTTTCGGCGCATATTCAACATATAGTAATATCTGGCAGAATAAATGCAGATTCAGCGTCTTAGATTTGCAGCAGGTCATTTCACGCCGAGATTCAGCACGTATAGTCAGTCTTTGCCATAAAAGGCCATGCGCTCTGTAACGAGTGGAAAACGCGTCTATTTCGTCCTTAGGCCTAAGCTGTTTTGAGATAATGGTGACCATTCATGAGGTAAAATTATTTTTATTCAAATACCAACATTATGAGAGTATCATTTAAATTTAGATTATGTGAGAACTAAAAGAGACTGTCAAACAATATATATGCGGTGGGAATGGATTACTTATGCAGGAGTTGTGTTAGACAGCTCAACTGCCGAAATATCTCTATAGTGAGGTCCACGTTATAATGGCTGTAAAGAAAGATAGGAGAACAGAGTTGTCGATTCTCTGGCTTGCCACTGCCTTCTATGGAGGATAGCTGATATCAGTACTGTGAGTTCTTATTTAAATCTAGCAGGTAACCTTTGCTTTGCACCGGGAAAAAATCGTGTTGTAAAATGCAATCTTGACCAACTGAAAAAGGCCTATAACCATCCTTCTTTAATTAAAAATCTATGCAAAATTTCAAGTTAATTAGTTCAAACGTGATGATGCATTTCCGTCATTTGTGTATTTCCTATCCCGTACATGTATAAGCCGATTCTTTTCTTTTTTATATCATAGTCTAGATTGATAAATACAGGGCGTTTCCAAACTCCCTACCAATATTCTAGGGCATTGTTCCTGGCTACGAAACATATCTAAATATTTTCAAAACTGTCCGAAAGTCCTTGAGTTAGGCACACAGCCGCCATTTTGTTTTTTCACTTACTATTTTTTTTTAAATGGCTTAACATACGGGAGTGAAAAATGGCAGAGTAATTCATGACAACTAGGCAGAGCTACAAAAAAACTATGACAATTTTTCATGAAAAATAAAAATGGTGGCTGTTCAAAATGTTATTTCTTGAATAACCAAACAACCGTTGATTTTACTAAAATATTACAAGAATAATTAATTAATTAACTTATTTCATAATTCAAATTTCAAATTTGAACGAATATTAAGTGAGATAAGGCGTCTTTAGTGACGAGATAGGTGACCTACCTTAAAAGAGTTATGCAACATTATATTATTGTTTGAAGTAATCTAAAATCGTTTACTAATAACATGCAATGCAAATGGAGATTGTTGCATTATTGAGGCGACTTCATCAGCATGCCTCGGTGTGCACTGTAACAAACCTTCAGTGGTCACTTATCACTGAAGCTGCCATATCTCACTTGTTATTCGTTCAATCTTGACAGATAAGGTGTCAATCGATTTGTATTTAAATTCAATAAAAAAAAGTTATTCTTGAAAATTTTTGTTAAATCAACGGTTTTATGGTTATTCAGGAAATAACTTTTTAAAATGTATGAATTCAGGGCTACTTTCTTATATATATATATATATATATATATATATATATATATATATATATAATATATATATATATAACTATTAGTTATAATTTGTATTTTTATTCTATTATTTTATTAATTTCAAAGGGTACTATAATTCTTTTCTATAAATTCAAGAAACAACATTTTGAACAGCCACCATTTTTTATTTTTCATGAAAAATTGTCATAATTTTTTTGTAGCTCTGCCTAGTTGTCAATCTGCAATTTTTCACTCCCGTATGTTAAACCATTATTTTAAAAAAATAGTAGGTGAAAAAAAACAAAATGGCGGCTGTGTGCGTAACTTAAGAACTTTTGGACAGTTTGAAAATATTTATATATGCTTCGTATCCAGGAACAATGCCCTAGAATATTGGTAGGGAGCTCAGAAACACTCTGTATATATAATTAACATTTTTTCAAAGAACTATTTTGTTTCAGCTTGTAGAGTAGCGCAAATATGTAACCCTATTATCACAGGTCAATAGTGTCACACATTCTACATCTATATTTAACATTTGCACAAAACTAATGACAGCCAGTTTGACCCTCTAGCAGCCTGAATAAATAAAGTCAATTGAATTAACAAGTTATGTTATTTCATCCACACTTACCCATATATATTCTCGACTTGTTCTTCTCACGATTTCTCCTTCATATTTCTTTCTTTTTTCCTCTTCAAGTTTTGCACTTTGTTTCCTGATGAGTTTCTTTCGGAGTTTTCTATTATTTACTGTTACAGCTCCATTAGCAGCAAGTTGCATTAGCTTATCTTTTTCGGCTACTTTGACCTGCCTACTTGTGCTTGACGTAGGTTTTTTCGGAACCAACGGAATTTTGAAAATCGAACTGTCGTTACTAACTTCAAGGTTTTTCCTAGATGTCTCAGAATAAGATATATTGTCCAATTCTCTCTGTGAGGCTGGATCATTTTTCGATGTTTTTGGTTCATTATTTGATATTTCCAGTTCAGCACGAGTTTCAGAAAACGAGCAGTCTTCATTAACTTCAATTACAGGCATATCAGAATTTGACTTGTTCTGCAATCTTTTGCTTAATCCAGATTTTTTATTAGTTTTAATTCTTTTCAGAAGAATTTGCACGATTTTGGGAGATTTTGCACCATTAATTTGAATTGGTCTCCCAATTGTCTTTGGATTAAATTTTTTCCTTAAAACTGATCCTTCAAAAGACTTATACTTGAAAATTTTTAAAATCTCTCCATTCGTCTTTAATTTTTTCATTAGAGAGGGTTCTACGGTACTATCTCTTATTATTTTCAAAACATCATCAATCTGGGATACTGTCATAGGACCATGAACTTGAGCTTCTTCTTTAGATTTCCGTTGTTTAATATCATTGGAACTTTTAGCCGGTTTTACAGATTTCTTAGCTTGAATATTTTGAGAGTTGTTCTCAATTATGCTAGTGCTGATTTGTTGATTATTGTCTTCAGCATTATTTGACGGTTTCGATGCTTTTTTAAATTTGAGCCCTTTGCCAACATTTGACAGTTTTTCCTCACGAATTTTCTGTAAATGCCTGACTTTTTGTTCTTTGTAGGCCAGCACAAAGGAAGGTGGCTCTGGATTTTTTCCTGTGAAGGTAGAAATTAGACAAATCAATAATTTGAAAATATTGAAAAATCACAAATATTTTTATAGAAAATGTATCTTGGATGATTTTAAGAACCTTCATGTGCATTGCTGATAAAGTGGTGATTGGGGAATGATGTGTAACGGATTATTAAGGATGATTGTAAAGGATGTGTAACAATGAGTGGAGGTTGCCGGAGAGGAAGTCAAGAGAAGGAGGGGAGGTTGATAGAGATAGTAAAAGTTATAATAGAGTTGTAACATAAATAATAGAGTTGTTGAAAAGGGTAAAAGAAAGGAGACGGGGCCGCGCTACCTGTGCACTGGGCTATTGTTCCAAAAAGGTGCATCCTCTAACTCTCGATTAGTATACTTTATTGTCCTCTGATTCCGCTTCATTACCCTCATTACTGACCCCGTGAGGTTTCTTGAAGGCAATTCTAGCTGGTAGCACCAACTTATCTATTACTTTGCACCTTAAGGGCCCTACACACTTACGGATTTCACCTGTGTCCTTGAACGGCTAGGTGCAAAATCACTACACACTTGTTGTGAGCAACGCGAGTCCCGCTGGCCGTACTTTTCAATCATCTCTACCGAGTGATCCGTGGTCTAGTGGATAGAGTGCTTGCGTAGCAGCATAGAGATCCCGGGTTCAAACCCCACTGAGAGCCAAAAGTTTTTTAAACAGATCACTCCCGTGTTATCGGATGGGCACGTTAAACTGTCGGTCCCGGCTGAAGTATGACAGTCGTAAGGCCCATTGACGGCTTAAATTATATATTCAGGCGGTGGGACCTTCCCGCAAGGGACTCCCCACCAACAAAAGCCATACGAATTTACTTTTTATCTCTACCGAAATTTGAATCGTTCAATAATGGGGAAAGAGGAATTTTGATTTCAGATTTTGGAATGGAGATAGAGGAATTTTGTTTTCAGATTTGGATTCAGAGACCACAAATTCTTTAAGACTGTGCAAAGGCTAAAAATAGACTTTCTACTGGTGATATTTTTCAAAGTTTTTCGATTTGTATATCATCAAGCTATCAAAATGAAAAAGTTTTCTCAGGAAAACATTTTTTTCCTATCATTACTTTTTGAGATATGAGCGCCAAAAGTTTAAATATCTGGGACAGAACATTTCTAATTCGTTAAGAGATAAATCCATGGGATTTGGAGGCCAAGTCCGTCTGTTACTTGTATTATCTACAATTATTGAATGAATCAGTGATCAAGTACTTGTAATATTATTGTATTATTCGCAATGGTTCATTTGATGAGACTCAACTTGCTCTGACTCCGCTCATTAGTGGTCCCGTGTGCTTTTCTACTACTTTGCACCTTTTATCTGTTACTTGTATTTTCAGCAATTATTGAATGTAAATCAGTGTTCAAGTACTTGTAATATTGTTAATTCTGTGTAAATTATTAGGTAGTTATCAGTTTATAGTTGTTTCTAGTTTACCTCCGTGTGTTATAGTGTTATAAGTAATAAAGCTAATCAGTATAAATCGTCTCAAGCGTTTTATTAGTGTAGAAACCCGCAACAGTATTATTCCCAATGGTTCATTTGATGAAACTCGACTTGCTCACAAGCTGTATACAGACTAACTTGAGTTACATACAATACAATACTTATTGAATGTACGATTTTTTTGGCGTCCTTTCAAATTCTATTAGATTGAACACATCTTGGCAAACATATGATGTGTATTATGTGTTTGTCAAGTCCCATTCAATCTTGAAGAATTTATAAGGACGGCAAACAATAGTACGTCCAAAAATCGATGTGGGCTTTACACACAACCTACGTTTGACTAAATTTGTATTTATCATCGATAGTAATGTGTGTGTTTATCCAATCACTGTATGTTACCACTGGTTTATAGCTGAAAGTACCTTTAAGTAACCACACTGGTCTGCCATTATATTCCTCGGAGTAGAAACCTTAACAATAGACCACGAAAATGTGGATATTCAATAACAATAGGCGACCACTAAAGGGTCACTAGAACTTCTACCTGTCCATCTATTGTTATCGGCGGCTCCGTCTCGTTTCTTAAGCCCGATGAAAAATATAAATATAATATGATAATTTTTAACATGGATTAACACGTGTCAATGTAATGAATAAACAATGTCTAATGACTTACAGATTTTAGTAGGAAAGAGAGGGAAAAATAAACTTGGCCGTTCAACCGTTTTGAATGCTATAGTTCAAAAAGATATAAGACTTTCGCCTACCTACAAATTCAATTTCTCAAGTCTTTGAAATACCATTATTAAATGAAAAACATGATATAAGATCAAAAAATTTATTTATTTTTTCATCTTTCCTCTTTTTTATAATTTATTTGTTAGGTTTTCTGTTATTTACAGACGGATTTCTGGTATAAATAGTGAATTTTTTAATCATGCCTTACCTCTTCTTGAGAAGAAGTTGAGAACTAAACAATAAAAAAGTAGATAAAAGAAGAGAATTGAAAAGGAAGAACAGCATGGATGTGTAACAATGAGTTGAGAGGAAGAGAAGGAGGGGAAGTTGATAAAAATAATAAAAGCAGTTGATGAAAAATATAAATAAGAGTGGAGTTTGAATAAATATGACAGAGAAGAGGTGAATGAGGAAACGGAAGTAAAACAAAAAAGGAAGAAATGGATAAGGAAAAGCAGGATAAGAAAGGGGAGATGGCGATCAGAATAAAAACAACAAAGGAAAGTAGGAGGAGGACAAAAATAAGATTCGATTGGATTAGTTAGAATGGTTGAATAAGATAAAAAAACAAATGGAAAAGAGATGAATGAGGGTTAGAGTTATTTTAAATATACACTCACCAAAAGTCCGATTAAGCGAATACATTTCCAGTTCAGCTCTTAGTTGATCCCTCTCCATCTGAGTTTTGCGTGCCCACTCCTTATCACTGAAATACTTTTCAATATCGAGTCGCACACTGAGGCTACGAGGCGGGTCCGCATTAATGGATGGCCCAGTTTCTTTTCTGCTCTGAGATGATAAAGATGCGGACACATCCGAATTCGTCGCCAATGGTTTAGTGATGGTGCTACGACAGCTACCACTGGTACTTGCTCCTTCATTCACCCTGTATACTTTTTTGCTTGATGTTGCTTTCAGCCTGGCTATTCTTGCAACATTCTCTTCTTCTCTCTTCTTGTAATCTTTTATGAAGTAGGGTTCTTGTGGTTGTAAGCCTGTAATAAAACAACATGAAAACATTTTATAATAGTGGATTTAGACAGGTATTAGTGGAAAAGGATATTGTCAATCACGATAGAATTATTTAGAACATTACACACAAGTTTACAGGAGAGACAACACTGTATGACAAATAATAAGAAAGAAGTAAATATCAGAGCTTGTTTGCAAATTTATATAAATGAATCTTTTTATTTACACCAAATGTAATTTTGGGCAAAATTGGAGTTAACTTCTCAACTATGATTAGCTAACGAATATTTTCTTAGTAAATACATTTTTTTTTTACAAAAAAGAATTGTCCTATAAATATTGGAATAGACTTTTTTATTACAATTATTATCACATAAACAATAATTCAATGGCAATATTATTCAATAATAAATGACAGTGGGCGAACTTGAGTAAAGTTCAAAATAAAAGGAGATAATGCTGTTGATACATTTTTTTAAAACGAGATAGAGGCCGGATACAAGGTATTCGGATAGATTTCTATTTTGGCACACTGTTTTGGTATTTATTATTGAATTATAATATTGCTATTTTAAATGAAATTACAATGAAACAATATTATTTGCTTCGAGGCCTGTTACAATTCGTTTCTAATTTTACCGCTTTCAAACTAAAAAATCATTTGGATACTATGAAAAACAACATGAAAATATGTAAGTGAATAATTTACTACCTATATCTTTTATACAGCAATTAAAGGAATATGAACATTTTTGTCAAAGAATCAAAAGAGTTTACTAGTAATAAATAATATAAAAAAATAGGGCCACACCACGTGAAATCACCCAAGCCTAGAACTGTACAGTACAGTAAAACTTCAACAGAAGAACTTTTTTCTCATGTAATGGAATTAAATTTTACATCTGATAACGTGCGGAATTGTAAACAAGGATAATAGAATAACAAGAATAGAGAGAATGTTTAAGACAAAAATATCAGCGAAATTGCAAAAATAGTTCAATGTTACGTCCATGCTACTGCACAGCTAACCTGTTTGCTGCCAAGCTAAAGAAAAGTACTGTGATGATAAAACAGCTGTAATATTTATAATCTGTTATCTCTGTTACTAAGACACATATTTAATGTCGAATAAAGCTCGTGTTGAGTCAAATTCTATTACAATTTATTCGACATTAAATATAAAATAAATGGGTCCGAAAAGAAAAACGAGTAAACGTCAAGATTTAGTCAGTGAAGGAGAAAACGATTCGCAAAACCAAATGCTTGGAAAAATACTGAAACCAACAGTTTTATCGATTGACCAAGATTCAGATGAAGCACCGAAAACGTGGAGACATTGGAAGGTAACATTTTTAAACTTCTTAAAAAACAATTCAATCCCGAAAAAGGATGAATTGAATGTTTTGATCAATTATGTGTCACCGAATATTTTTGAAAGTATTTGCAATTGTATATCATTTGAAGAAGCTATAACAACTCTTGAAGAAAGCTTTATAAAACCTCAAAATGTAGTACATGCACGTTACTGCTTATCTAAAGCAAAACAAACCCATGGAGAATCAATTGATCAATTCTATAATAAACTAAAACGGCTAAGTTTACCATGTAACTTTCAAGCAGTCACGGCTGACGATAACAAAAGTGAATATATCCGAGACGCGTTCATCTCCGGATTAGAATCATCGAAAATCAGACAACATCTTTTCGAAATGAAATCGCTAACTTTGCAAGACGCTATCTCACAAGCACGAATGTTAGAGAATGCTGAAAACATTGCTAAAGAATACGAAACCAGTTCAGAATATGTTAACACAGTCCTAGCAAACGAGAATAAAAATACCGAGAAAATGACTTTAGTCCGTAATTCTTACCAAAAGAAGATTTAATGCAGATTTTGTGGCTATAATAATCATACTGATAATAGCCAATGCCCAGCAAAAGGACAACCATGCCTAACTTGTAATCGAATAGGCCATTTTTCAAAAGTATGCAGAGCACGAAACGATAAAAAAAACCAAATGGTATCTGCCACAGTAATTTCAGCAGCAAATACCAGCACTGACCTCTCAAAATGTCTTGTTCCTATACGTGTTAATGGAATAGATACATTGGCACTATTAGACACTGGGAGCACAGCAAGTTTTATAGATAAGAAACTAGTAGTACAATCAAAGATGAAAACTATGCCATATTCCAATTTGATTACATTTGCTTCAAGTGCCTGCAACACTAAAACAACTGAGTGCGCTTTGAGTGAAATATATTTCCAGAACGAAGAATATAATGATTTTCCTTTGATCGTATTGAACAAATGTTGCGCTAGTGTAATTTTGGGACACGATTTTCTAAAGAACTTTTCATCCATCACTTTTGATTTCGGTGGATCTAAAGCAGCACTACAACTGAATGAAGACAATGACGCAAGAAGGCCTACTTATGAAATTAAAAAGTGTGCTCTAGCCCAAGCTACAGTAGAACCTGTCTCATTGTTTCGTGATCTTCAACCGGACTGTCGGTCTATAATAACTAAATCGAGACGACATTCAGAAGAGGATTTCTTGTTTATGATGAATGAAGTCAAACGGCTTGAAGATGCTGATATTATAGAAAATAGTCATTCTTCTTGGAGAGCTCAAGCATTTGTTACTTCAAGAGAGAACCAAAAGAAACGTATGGTGATTGACTATTCACAGACCATCAACAAATTCACGAATTTGGATGCCTATCCACTACCACTAATGGAAGAATTAGTCAATAAGGTAGCGCAATATAAAATATTCTCATCTATTGACCTGAAATCTGCCTATCACCAGATACCAATCTTGCCTGAGGAAAGGCATTTCACCGCATTTGAAGTTGGACACAAACTGTATCAATTCAAAAGAATTCCGTTCGGAGTCACGAATGGAGTAGCTGCTTTCCAGAAAGTGATTGATCAAATCATAGAAAAGAAAATTTGACATCATGTTATGCCTATTTAGATGATATTATTGTATGCGGAAGGACCCAAGAAGAACATGATGAAAATTTAGAAAATTTCTGGAGAGCAACAGAAAAATATGGCCTCACGATTAATGAAGAAAAGTGTAAAATATCTATGGAGAATTTAACCTTTCTGGGATTCGAAATTGGTCAGGGTATGATTAAGCCCGATCCAGATCGATTGAAACCACTCCTTGACTTACCAGCTCCAAAAAATCAGAAAGAATTGAAGCGTGTCCTTGGAATGCTTGCACACTACTCCAAATGGATAAAGAATTTTCAAAAAAGATCCATCCACTTGTGCATAATACTCACTTCCCGTTGAATGAAGAATGCAGAAATATATTTGAATCATTAAAGAAAGAAATAGGATCTGCAGTTCTAGTGCACATTGATGAAAAAGTCTATTGGAGCAGTATTAACACAGAATGAGAGACCAGTGGCGTTTTTCTCAAGAACTCTTTCCACATCTGAAACTAGGCACTCTGCAGTGGAAAAAGAAGCTTATGCCATTGTGGAATCAATCAGGAAATGGCGACATTACTTACTTGGACGAGAATTTACACTTATCACAGACCAGAAATCAGTTTCATTCATGTTTAGTAATAAACAAACCAGCAAGATTAAGAATGACAAAATCCAACGATGGCGCCTTGAATTGTCAGAATATAAGTTCAATATAATTTATAGAGTTGGAAAAGAGAATATACCAGCAGATACACTATCAAGAGTCTGTGCCACTGTTGGATGCCATACAGATATAAAGAAACTGATAAAAATTCATGAGGACCTGTGTCATCCAGGAGTTACTCGACTCCATCATTGGACCAAAACAAAGAACTTACCATATTCAATAGATGATGTAAAAGAAGTATGTTCCAAATGTATTACATGTTCTGAAATGAAACCACGCTATGCCAAAGGAACTGGCCGCCTTATCAAAGCAACTCGACCATTTGAACGTCTTAATATGGATTTCAAAGGCCCACTACAATCAAGTTCAAGGAACAAGTATATTTTAGTTCTTATAGACGAATATTCCAGATTCCATTTGCCTTCCCCTGTCCTGACATGACTACTAATACAGTAATAAAACACCTTACATCACTATTCTCTCTTTTTGGTGTACCGTCTTACATACATTCCGATAGAGGAACATCGTTTATGTCATCAGCTTTGAAAAATTTCCTACTATCAAAAGGAATTGCCAGCAGCAGAACATCGCCCTATAATCCAGCCGGTAATGGGCAAGTCGAACGGTACAATGGAGTTATATGGAAAAGTGTGATGCTAGCCCTAAAATCGAGAGGTTTGAACAACAGTCACTGGGAACAAGTTCTCCCCGATGCCCTTAACTCTATTCGTTCCCTATTATGCACAAGCACCAACTGCACACCACATGAGCGGATGTTTTTACATGCAAGAAACTCAAGTAATGGAAAACCATTACCAACCTGGCTATTGACACCTGGACCAGTATGGTTGAAGAAGATGACAAAAAACTCAAAACAAGAATCGCAAGTTGAAAAAGTTGAATTAATCGAGAGTAACCCTGAATATGCATTTGTTCGCCACAACGACGGCAGAGAATCGACAGTCTCACTTCGCCAGCTCGCCCCATACCCCACGAGTGCCGATTGATATTAAGGGAGGAAGATTGTGATGATAAAACAGCTGTAATATTTATAATCTGTTATCTCTGTTACTAAGACACATATTTTAATGTCGAATAAAGCTCGTGTTGAGTCAAATTCTATTACAAGTACTCTATTGCTAACTAATAAATTTTCATTTCCATGTTTTTAAAATATATGCTGCTCTACAAAAAAACCTTCCGTATTTACAATTTACATCACAATACATGCATTTGAAAAATACAACACTTTTGTTAATTACAAATTGCAGTAGTAGCCATACAAAAAGTTCTACATGCAGAGTGCAATTTTCGGTTCTAAAATATTACTAATAGAACTAATAAAATTTTGATAAAATATAACATCATAAACAAGAAAAACGACAAAAAAATTAAATCACAACACATAAAACTCAAACCATAATAAGTTATTCTTACAAGAGCTATGATGATATAAATTGTCATTATTATTCTATTGATACCGTTACTAACATTCTGTTGAATTTACCAGCAATACACAATGTACAAAATTAGAAGTATTCAACTCTTAAAATAATATTAATAAAAATGCTACAAATAACAAAAGTTTAATATAGCTGCAACAATAAAAAATAAAGACTAACCTATCCATCTATGTACAAAAATAAAGATTATTTGCAAGAGTGCTAGCATGTGTTGTAAATGATAAATAATGTTAATCTATCAACAATGGTAATAGTAATGAATAATTTGATTATACAGTAGTAGGGGCGCGTTATAAAGTTAGCGCTTGATTTACATTGGTATTGCTATCCTTGTCTTTCATTAGACAAAGCAGATAGCGCTATCCTTTTCTAGCTCTTCAACCTTACCAGATTGTTGTTGAACGATATAGAAACATAATTAATTACCAAAATGTTCAATCTAAATTATGAAAATTAAATATCAAATCATCAAATAAAATTTTCTTGACGAGTAAAATATAATATTGATCATTATAAACAGAAATGAACTGTTAATATGATAATATGAATAAATGAACAGCTAATCTACATATATAAGATGAGATTTATACAGGAATCAGCTATCTACTATAAAATGGATCAACAACGAACGCTGTTGTCCTATATCTTTCAACGTGGACCACACTATAGTTATGAGGTGAGGATCTCAGTTCGGCTACACTTCGATTCACCCTGCCTATGAAATTACTTTAACAAAACGTGAAAGGTTCTATTTAATTATGATTTAATGATAAAATGAAAGGTTGAGGCGGTTAGGTTTTGCGGCAATATGTTAGTATTATTTGAAATGTTTTTATGATTTTAAATAATAAACACAAATAACGGAAACGTGAAAAGCAGAATAACTAAAATACAGCATGGAATGGATGTAACCAGTTATTAGGTATGTATATGTGAATAAAGAGTAGAAACACAATGAGTAAAAAGTAAAGCCAATAATTCAAAGCTTATCTTTTAGAGTAGAAGCTCTATCAAGTTGATAAAAATAAATCCTAATTATTTTCATTTATTAAAAAACGTTTGCAAAACTAATAACAGCCACTGTGAACGTGAAGGTATACTAGAACAGTTCACAAGAGTTTTATATAGAATCAAAGGTCAGTCCAAAAGTTAGTGTATAAAATCAAACATGTGAATGTTTTATTGGGTTTTAACAATATTAAGGCTGTTCGATACACCTTTTTATTTGTATTTAAATTGGATAATCTATTTCAATATAATTGTTAAGATCATTATAACTGTGAGAAAAAGTGGCAACTGAAATTTTCAAGTGGTCTAATAAACGAGTTATGGGTTGTTGAAGTGCTAAACTCAGTTTTCTTTCCAGATCATAAACGGTTTCGAATTTTCCATTGGAGTTTTTTTAATACATTCAGTATATCATTGGCTTTGTTCTATATGCATTTTTCGAGATTAATGCCAAAATAAACAATTTATCGAATTTACAAAAAAATGTTTATTTTTTATTTATAAACGAAATGGGGAATAAAATGTTTTAGTTTGGGAAGGTACATTTTTTGAATTTTTAAGAGATGTTCTAATAATATAGTCGAAACCGTTTATGATCTGGAAAGAAAACTGAATCTGGAAAGTTAGCAGCACTTCAACAACCCATAACTCGCTTATTAGACAACTTAAAAATTTCAGTTGCCACTT
The DNA here is from genome assembly GCF_014356525.2 of Nilaparvata lugens. Taxonomy (NCBI): domain Eukaryota; kingdom Metazoa; phylum Arthropoda; class Insecta; order Hemiptera; family Delphacidae; genus Nilaparvata; species Nilaparvata lugens. Next base: position 2,036 of record NW_024091084.1, on the reverse strand, counting down.
TTTCTCACTCTTATATCTTAACAATTATATTGAAAACGATTATCCAATTTAAATAATGAAAAAAGTGTACCGAACAGCCGTATGTTAATTGGATCGTAGACTAGCATTAAACTGGTGTCATATCTTTATTTCATTAATATGAGAACTGAATCTACCGTTGACATGTTTGTCAGACAAGATGAAATAATTTAAAGATTATAGAGGCTTTCTGACAATATTTATTTACGAATTGAAACTAGCCCAGCAAATGACGTTCAAAACAATAAACAAAAAATAAAATCATTCTCAACCATGATCATTAACTTTTTCTATGTACCGTGTTCTCTACTCTTTCAAGTTTCAAATCCTAATAATAAACCATTCCGCGTTGCAACCATAACAAAATTAAAACTATTGATTGATGATATCACAAAATATAAATAAATATACCGTTAAACGTTAATAGTTTCCTATTATTGAGAAGATTAGGACTGTGAGTTTGAGTCTGAACAACAATGTTTTTTTAAATGTATTAAAGAGACTACACATTCCTATAAGAACACCATCCAATAACATGCTAACTAGATCAGAGTGTAGAGAATGCACAGCAAATGAAAATAATTAGTACAAAGGCAATACAATTTTTTTAAATATCTTTGAAGAAATACTCATCAAACAGTGCAATAACAATACAAATAGAAGCATGCTCATGTAAACATTAACCATTCTCTGCTTATAATCCTGCAATACACCACATCCACCTTAATCCCTTTCTAATTACTGTATACATACAGCTCTACTGGTATCGTTCCCTTCAATATTGAGATGTTGAAGCCGGAATGTTCTGAACTGATGTAAAATCTATTCATCAGGTATGATGAAACTCCGAATTGTTTCAAACGTGAAGAAGATTCATGTTATCCATGGATGTGAACTGCTTCTTGCTAACAATCAATACATAACATCTTATTTTACAAAAACAAACTTACTAAATTTTAAAAACATTCTCAGGTTTATTAGGTTTCAAAAACCAAATAGTTAACAAGGAAGCTTCCCCGAAACACATCACACAATAATCGGAAATACTATATAACTTTGGGTAAAATAAGATTAAGATAGTAAGAACCATTTGTAATATTATTACCTTGCACACTAGTGCGTTACATAATTTAGAGATGTTACCAAACTGAATTTAACATCTAAAAAATTGGATCAAAACATAAAACATCAGAAACCACTCAATCCTCAGACAACCTGTGTTAAGCTGCGTTTAAAACGAAACAGTGTCGTTGACAAAAGACAGTGGCAAAATGTCGTTGACATTTAAAAATTTTTTGTGAAATTGTCACAGTAACATTTGTCAATGACAAAAAAATTGTGTTAAAGATTATTTGTTAATGGAAGAAGCTGCTCTTAGAAATGTCGATGACACATCAAAAACTTCTAAAATTTCTTGCGACATTGCCAATGTAAAATTTTTTCACTCACAGAAATAGTGTGTCAATGAACGAATTTAGGTTTTCCATCACTTGCCGGTAAATGTCAACAACATATTTATACAGAGTGACGCATGGAAACGAGAAATTTTGAAATGATGTAATTTCCACTAGTAAGTTAATAAAACTAGGCTGGATTAAAAATGGAATGGTACTCGTATATGTACTCGTATTAATCATGCCATTTATGCGTTTGCAATCTGAATGTTCACAAATACATCATTTTAACATGACATCAGAAAGATATTCTCTCATTTGGCGTTCTCAGCCAAAACTTGTTATGGAAACTTTGTAGCAAATCTTGGTGTAAGGCAGTGATTTTAAACGCTTTCTTTCAGTTCATGTATTGTTGTAGGACGTGTACGATACTATAGTGCATTACACCAGAAAATCCCTGGAATGTGTGCTGATATCCAGGAATTTTTTGTGGCATGCCGACTTACTCGCTGCTGGGGTATATTATCCTTTTTCAAGGGCACCTCCCCTTGGCCTTTCCTTTTCGTCTCGCTCAACCCCATGAGTTGCAACTTGAATTCCTCATTTCCTCCACCAATTCCACCT
>NW_024091083.1:0-25967 GCF_014356525.2 Nilaparvata lugens | reverse complement strand
GCGACATAAACGCCTATACCATGAGATATATTCTACTCTATTGTTTCTCTATGGTAATACAATAGAATAGTACCATCTTCACAATTTACTGTGTAATTGTTCACTTTTGAATCTGATATTTCCTCATCTACATCATGGAAAAATCATTCACTCATTTTTAAATCCTAATGAAATAGTTAAATTAAATTGAAACAATTGAAATGGATTGTAGAAAGCAGTTATGAAGTAGAAGTTATGAGATCAACAACATTATAAGACTTTTTGACCATTTTAATTCATTTTTTGATCCTTGAGCCTTTTTGACCATTTGAATTCATTTTTGATCCACTCCAAGTTACCAAATCAATAGTATACTTTTATTCTGACATTAAAATGACATTTTGCATTATATAAAAATTTTGTAGATAACTATCCAACTAGATTTAACAAAAACAAAATGAATACTATCATACAAAATTATCAATCACTATAATTGGTCAAAACAAAAATACTACTTTCTAAGTTAACTAGTTTTCTGTGAACAATAGACCTCGCGCTCAGTAAGTTACATTGACCTGTTGTTATGTTTTCTCAAAAATTAATTAATATTATCATTTAAAATGTCTAGAAAAAATCAAAATAAACTAGAGCTTTCTGTCCTATCGTACCGTAACGTGTCGTCCGCGAATGCGAGTGTGAGCGCTGTTATCAGGTCTGGCTGCAACTGTTTACCAAAGTTAGTAGTCTACTAACGTTGACTGTCTACAACGTTGATGGAAAGATACATTTTAAAGATGTTCGATGTTTTTGAACGGGTGGTATTAATTATAGTCAACTGTCTACTAACGTTGATGGAAAGATACTTTTTCAAGATGTTCGATGTTTATGAACGGGTAGTGTTATAGTCCCCACTAGACAGCTGATTTATGATGAATAATTCTATAGTTGATTTTCACACTAATATAGGCGTATGGAGGAGGCTCCTTTTTCCTTTTATTTATCCTTGAAATGCAAAATTTCCAAAAACCTTGTATATACGTCGACGCGCAATTTAAAAGGAAGATACCTGTCAAATTTCATGAAAAATTTTTACCGCGTTTCGCCGTAAATGCGCGACACATAAACATTTAAAAACATTTAAACATTTAAACAAGAGAAATGCCAAACCGTCGACTTCAATCTTAGACCTCACTTCGCTTGGTCAACCAGGAGCGATCTGAAAACTCTGACACCAGACCTGAGCCAGCCAAGTAGCTTCATTTATGTATTTATTAATTTTCTATTTGACGATTGGGAAAGTACTCACTTGAAATGAAACAGGTTTCAATCTTATCGACCATTCGACGCACAGTTGCTTTCACCTCGCTTATTCTGGATATGATGAGGTGCTTGTATCGACTGAGGCACGAGAGCAGTAACTTGACTGAGGCCCTCACAAATATCAGACGTTTCTTTGGAGTTGACGGATGGTATTGCGGGACATTTCCAACATGGCCGGCTGCTACTTGAAGTAACCTGTAATTTGAAATTGGGATTATTCATATTCAAAAAATTCAAAATACATAACAATGATTACTGTACACCTGGATTGAGGCTCCTCTTATGAAAACGTGCTTTGATTTACATTATAACTCATTTTAAGTTGGAAATTTGAAGGTGATTGATGAGAGTAATCGAAAGTATTTGTCGAATATACAAACCCACAATGGTTAACGGCTGAAACCTCTAGTCATCAGTAGGAGCTAACCTTAACTCGTCCAAATACTCAATGAAGATTGCATTTAATAATAGCACTATATATCAATAAAGCATCAAAATTATTATCCATATAAGCAACTAGCCGTCAGGCTCGCTTCGCTCGCCATATCCGTCTAGCCTGGACCCCCGACTGATCGTCCAAAAGTGAGATTAGCGGGCACGCTTCGATCGCCTGCATTTTTCATTTGAGCATGCTTCATTCCATCAGAAAGTCAAAGTACTGAGAAAACGCAGAAAAGCTGAGAAAAACGCTGATTTTGGGAGTATTTTTGATGAAGACACCTCATCACAAAATTTTTAGACCCTAGCTAAACCTCTGTACCAAATTTGAAAATTTTCTTGATGAATAACTGAGAAAACGCAAAAAACCGCTAATTTTGGGCGTATCTTTGACGTTATTGCAAATTCCTTCTAGCACAACATTATTACACCCTAGCTGAGCTTCTGTACTAAATTTGTACATTTTCTGTTCATTTGTTCTCGATAAAGCTGAGAAAACGCTGGAAATACGCAGATTTTGGGCGTATCTTTGGAATTTTTTTCAAATCCGTTCTTAGTGCGCCTCTAAAGGGCCAACTGAACACACCTACCAATTTGAACGTTTTTGGTCCGGTAGATTTTTAGTTCTGCGAGTGAGTCAGTCAGTCAGTCAGTCAGTGCCATTTCGCTTTTATATATTTATAGATAAAAGATTGAATTGGCAATAGCACTAATATAACCATTCCCCACTATAAAATAAAAGTTGACCATCCATCTAATTTGTATCAAGGTTTTGGCCGCGACGCCACACGTTAACACGTGTGAAACATTTGTAATGTTTATTATTTGTAAAGACTAACTTGCTCCCATTCTCTAGTCATTTTGATGTTCATTCGCACAACACAAGAAATAGGTTGAGCCTTGGAAATGAATATTGTCGGTACAAATCTAGTCATACTAGTTTTAGGACTTGTGCAATTAGGTTTTATAATCAGTTACCGTTAAATATAAGAGGCTTACTAGTGAGTGGATATATACTTAAAATTAAGGATTTTCTAATAAGAACTGTTTTTATACTAATGATGAATAAATTATTATTATTATTATTATTAAACGAAAATCCAAATTAAATGCTGTAGTTCACCCCGAAGACTTCTTCTAGTGCAAATATTGACAACAGGGTAAACAGCTAGATGGAAACTCGATGAGCGCTACTATTCAAAAATTATTTGTCAGCCCGGGAATCTAACCCAGTACCTCCCAATTGCCGGTCAGGAATGCTTACCATTACACCAAACTGACAATCTCTGGATAGCAGCGCTCATTTTATACGAAGCCATAGCGGCCAGCTAAGGGTTTTATGATACATTCCTATGAGACAAGACACAGACATGAGACAGACTCAGGGATGAAACACATCGTACAGCTTCATATGCGAAAGGGGTAACCAGCGTAGGTATTCATCTATTCAACCTTCAACTTTTTGATACATTCTGTGATTCATTAAAAGTAATTGTCACCTTCAAAATCTTCAAATCATTATCCTGGATCAAAATCAAGTGACGAAGCAGTGTGTGATATCATAACCTCAACCTTTGGACAACATTAACTTTTTGTCAACATTTTTAGAAATAGTACAGGCTCAGCCTATTTTCCTCAAATGTCATAATTATATTATGATTGTAGTATTTTGTACGATGAATAAATAATTTAATGCATTGCCAACACATCTTAATTATTATATCTAAGGGCCAATGCTAACAAATATGTAACCTATAACACTAATATTGAATGTATAAGAGCCAGTTAATTTACATAGGTACTAAAATAATAAACCTCATTCCAAATCACTTTCTCATGGACAATAAGATCAGCGGAAAAATTAAACTGGATATAAAAAACTGGACATACAGTATTTCTTCTTCCATTTAGATATATGACTCGAGATTTCTGCTCCAACATTGTTTTTCATTCGTTTTTCATTTTTCAGTGGACTCGCTTACCTTTATTTTGAGTACCTATTCCTCTGTTTTTCTTCCTTCCCCCCATTTCTCCCTTCCCTTTTTTCCTCATTACTTCTCTTCTCTTCTTTGCCTGCCTATTACATGGGAAACCATAGTTGGCTAGGTATCTTCCTCTCTTTTTTTCTCTTCTCCAACACACCCAAACACAAAGCCCATGGTTTTTTATATTTTGTAACATTTTATTGTGTTTTATTTGTTTCGTATTCTTTGTAATTTTGTTTTGTGTGTTTTTAATAAATTGAAATTGAAATTGAAAATTGAAAATTTAACGTGTCAAACGCTTGAAAAACGAGAGTCAGTTGAAGACAGAACTGGACGGACAGTGTTTTTATTCGATTCAGGAGTTTTTCAGTTGCTTTAGTTCACGGTGATTTTCGTAGACCTTTGAGAGTATATATGTAGCAATCTGTTACATAAGATCTGTTGACAATTACAGTATTATTTGACTATATAACATTACACAATAATATATGTAACAGATTGTTACATATATATTGTGTAATTGTTATATAGTCAAATAATACTATATTGTCAATCTTATAATAAGATTGACAATACAATCTTATTATAATTGATTGTAAATTCTAATTTTTATTTAATCTTAATTATAAGATTTTCTATAATATAATCTTATAATTGTCTTATTTAAAGGTTTAAATTTAGACCTTTGAGAGTATATATGTAACAGTCTGTTTTATAAATGCACAATTTGAGTTAAATAATTCAAGTGATTGACAAGTCCATACACCCCTTTGAGAGGAGGTCAGTGGCTACTAAATTATCTATCAGGCTATGTATCCATCTATATATCCATATATCTATCTATCTATTGATTAATTCACAATCACAACTACTGTGAACGATTTGGAATTGTATCAAGAAATGATTGATCAATAGTTGACTTACTCGAGCACAGCCATATCGATTCGTTCCGTCCACTCCTCATCGGTGAGCTGGAGGATGACACGTGGGTCATAGCTCATGACAAACCAGTTGGCCACCAGCTCGTAACTGGTCGCATCAATCAGGTGCCACTGGAACTGCTGGCTCTCCAACAGCAGAGGCAGCACTTTGCCTGACTGCAAACACATCAAATAGGAAAAAAGAACTTTTTGAATTGATGTGATTCTTGTCATCGGATTAAGAAGCTATTTCTTGTCATTTTAATATCTTCATATTTTAAACACAATGTCGTAATGTACCAATGTAAATGTGACCATGTAAATTACCAATGTAAATGTGACCAATGTATTTACCAATGTAAATTTGACTTGTGTCAATATTGTATTATTTTAGAATGCATTACATGAATAAAATGAAAATTGAAATTATTAACTACAAATTATTTATTCATTTTCATGTAAAACTGTTGTTAATTGGTGAATAAAATTTGATTTGATTTGAAATAGGTGCATGATACACATTCATGACATGCACGTTCTACCGTTATTGGCCAGCCTTAGATAGTAATCCTATACTCACAAAAACCTGTACAGCCCAATCAACTCTATAAGAATGTATTGGACTCCAAGGCTCTTAGAAGTGTTTATTTCGCACAATTCCACTCACACCTGACCTACGGAATTTTTTTGGGGGGAAATTCAAGTTGCGTAGTTGAGTTGTTCAGAATGCAGAAGTGGGCATTGAGAGTGATGATGGGAGAATCAATTCGAACAAGTTGTCGCCCCCTTTTCAAAAAACATCAACTTCTCCCATTCCCAAGCCTATATATTTTCGAAACAATCTGCTTCATTAAGAAAAATCTACATGAATTTAATACAGGCGGAACATTCCTCAATACCCAACAAGATATAGGAACAACCTAAGAGCGACACACACCAGACAACCATGTATAGCGAGGTGTTAGGAGTTCTGGTATTCGGTTGTATAATTTATTTCCAGCTCATATAAAAGAATGACTGGTACAAAATTCAGAGAGCAATTAAAGAAGGAGCTGCTGTTCCATATGCGCGTACTCAAGTGAAGAGTTCAGAGAGTACTATGAGCGTCGAGATGGGGTTTAGAGAGAATAGAAAAAAATGTATTGACTTTTCACGTATTTACGTTTTAAACTACGAGCGTCGAGATAAGGTTTGGAGATAAAAATGTATCGATTTTCATGTATTTATGTTCTGTATTTTATTGACTTACGATACAATGAAACTGATGTAATAACATTGGTAGATGAAATAAAAGGTAGTCCTTGTGCTATTATTCTTCAAATTTATAGGTGATGACCAGAGACTTAAGATGCATAGACTCACATGCAGCGCTAGTGTCGTACTTGGAATTGAAATCGGCCATTGAGGGGGCAACCTATAAGATTATTACATACCAATGCCTTTGTAATCTATAATATTACAAATATATAGATATAATATCTCGTTTTAAAATACCCCAATGGCGGCCTTCAATTTCGAGTAAGAGACATAAATAAACCTGTATCAGCTACCGTCTATAAACAGACAAGACAGGATTGTCAACGTTGTTCTCATTGGTTTTTCAACGTTGTAATTTCAACGACTGTTGAAACCAAATTTATTAAAGCATTGTTTCAATAGACTATAGGGTCTTTCTAGGATCGTTTACAGAAACATTACTTCATTGGGAAGGCATAGGCATTGTGGGTCTATATCTCTTTAAGGTCTTTGGTGATGACACAGTCCAAGCATAAAATTGAATCCGAATAATATTGATATTGACTTGGCGTACCTGTCTGATGTTAGGTTCGTTAGAAAGTTTGACTAGAAGATGCAGAAGAGCACTGTGCGCTTTCGAAGCGGCCTGAGGCGAGCAGTTGGCGGTGATATGCTGGACTAGGTTGTACCAATGTACTTCGATGAAAATCGCTCCCAAAAATGTGTGACAATCGGGCAAGAATTGATCTACAACCTGAAAAAAACGAGGAATTCATAAAGCCTATTCGATTTTTCTAGTCTATCGATATATATATATTCTAAATCAAATTGTCACCTGGTCATATGGGACATAATTATATATGAATCATATATTTATCTCATATTGTTCAGGATTTTAAGAGTTTCAAATTAAAAAAGTTCAATGAACAGTGTTTTTGTCTTGGAACAATCTTTGTCATCGACAGAAAGATTGTTTATTTCATTTGTTGTCAAAATTAACGTAGCTTCTCTTTTGTTTCTAATAACAAACGTGCCGCTTGTGCGACAGATAAAAATATGTACTTGAAATGGCTTTCATGTTTGGCATTTATCGAGTTTATATTAATACCCAAAATTTAACTTTTGGAGAGAGCTCGTTCGTTAGGACTGTGAGTTAAGTCCGGCTGATCCAGTGAAAAAGGCTAGATTTCGTTTCGTTTTATAATACAGTTATTCTGTCACAGATCGGGCAGTTTAAAAATAATTGTATTGTTAAGGGAGACGGGTTCTGAGCCTATTCATTGGTTAGTTAATTTTTGTTCTTTGAAAATACTAACTGTAAAGTCGCGATTAAACCAGTGGATGCCAAAGGGGGAAGCCATATTCAAAAAGGTAGGTGACTACTGAATAAGATCATTGTTCTAAATTTTCATAACCACAAAGATTGAATCACCATTAGCAGCAAGCGAGTGTTTTCCCCATTAATTCATATCAATAATGTTTTTTTAATAAAATTAATCTTGTTTTATTAAATGTATATATATGTTAAAGATTCATTGATTAAAGTTCTAGTTACTCTGTTCTCTTTTGTTATAATAGTTTTCCCCCCTTACAAAATCAAAGATTTTTTATTGTCATTAACAACGACATGTAAAGACAACGTCAACTAATTAAAAAAATAGATCTTGGTCAATAATCTCTATTATATTAAAGCTGCAATAGTATGCATAAAATTTGTGTACGTTATACAAATCCATGAGATTATTCAAAAAAGCTTTCACTCCTGGATTACCATTGACTTGGTTGACAATAATTTGTAGCTATAGTAATCTGTCTATACTTAGTTACCCAACATAACCTGCTTTGATTATACTAAATATTTTTGCAAGTGGAAAGAACTAAATGATAATAATATTAATAATATAATTGCTTACTCTTAGCATAAGATCGATATCCTGAAAGGAAGGCATGAACCGGTTCCAAGGCAGTGTGAGCAGTCGACTGTGCATCAAGTTCAGAATGTGTTCCTTGACTGACGCATGAGCATATTTTATCACATAAAATTGCCAAACAAAGCTCAAAATATTTGTGCAGCCTGAAAAGTACAATTACAAATTATTTGAAGATTATCGAAAGAATAGAAGAGATCATTGGAGTATTTCTTGAGTATCAAAATAGAGGATATAAAATAAATTGATGAATTAAATGGGATTTTTGTATTTTAGTATTTACCATTTAGGTGGAATTTCAATAAGTGAAAACTTGAAAAAATAAATGTTTTACTTATCTAATTAGAACCAAAAAAGTACTTTACATACAATACCTAATTTATTGATGGAAATTACTGAGACATTGCAATTATTCAAATGCTAATGAATTAATTATTATTATTAATGAAAATCCAAATTAAATGCTGTAATTCACCCCGAAGACTTCTGTTACTGCAAATATTGACAACAGGGTAAACAGCTAGAGGGGAATTCGATGAGCGCTACTATTCCTAAAATTATTTGTCAGCTCGGGAAATGACAAATCCCGGGTTGACAAATATTTTGAATAGTAGCGCTCATCGAATTTCCTCTAGCTGTTTACCCTCTTGTCAATATTTGCAGTAGCAGAAGTCTTCGGGGTGAATTACAGCATTAATTTGGATTGTCATTTAATAAAATAATGCCTAATTCATTTTTTTAATATTTGATACCTTCATTGCACGGGGGCAAATCAGGAGATCGAGCCGGCCATTGCAAATCGCCTCTAATTTATTGAGATAAGACATTCTGGGAAGAATTAAGACAACCTTTAAGACAGCCATTTTGTAATTATATAATTTTGTATGGATGGAGATGAAGGTCTTCGTGAAGAATCCTTCTCACAGAACGATCAGAAAGTCCAAGGGCTGACGCAGTTTTGCGTGCGTCTCGGAGATTGCAAAATTGAAGCTCTTACTGTCTCGGAAGTTTTCTCGTGATCTATTGGGCCGTGGAACTTCGGATTTTCATTTTATTGTACTGTAGTGAGGTCCACGTTATAATGGCAGTGACAAAAGATAGCAGAACAACGTCTTGCCTCTGTCTTGCCTTCTATAGATGGTAGCAGATACAGGTTTATTGATGTAATATTAAATGTTCATTCTCGTTTAAAATAATCATTATATTTTCCATTCATATTAAGATGATATATTTTGTTAATTAATTAGTAATTCTACATTGTTAAAAGACGATCTGGCAACAGAGCAAAGCGAGTAAGGTATAGAGCTATCCGCTTTGTAGAATGGTAGACAAGGATAGCAATACCATTGCTAATCAAGCTGCCATTATAACGTGGAGCTGACTATAACTGTTTTTCTAAACGTAGTAGCTAACGTAACAATTGATTTTTGGTCTGGAGCACAGGCATAGCAATGTTGCCGGTACGCAACGGTGACGGTCGGTGCCGGACGGCGCCTGACTGTGACTGCATAGTGGGGTTCCTGAACAGCTACTAGAAAGTAGGGATCAACAGTGAACGCACGCATCTCACGGTTCCAACGCATGATGGCGACTGAACTATGCAAGAAAAAAATTTAAAACCACGCCTTTTGAAAATAACTAATAGCAATCCGCTATGTCATCAACTAACAGCATAGGGTGCATTTCAAAAAATGAATTTATGAAGCCGCACTCTGTATAAAAATATAGACAAAGTTCTATTTCAATTCAATTGCTTCACTTTATAATACGGTTTTAATGTGTCCAAACCCTTAAGGTGCGTACAGATATACGCGCCGCGAACATGAGCAATTCAAATCAATCAATCAAATCAAATCTTTATTTGTCCCAAAAACATAATTACAATGACAAAAATGGTTGTAAATGAAAAAAGTGAATACAATATAAAATGAAAAAAGAAATACCATTAATAGGATTATACATAACTATATTAAAAACGGAATCCCTGCAAGGTTCGAGGAACCTGAGCGCAGAGGCCGAGTGTTCAATGCTTAACAGTACATGAAAATAATAATGGGATATTATCAAGAAATAGGGAAAGAAAAAGTGAGTGAGGAAGGAAAGAGAAAGAGCGGAGTGAAGGCATAGGGGAAAGTAAAGAATAGTTGAAAATTACATAAAAAACATGAGAAGTCTTTATACTAAGCTATGAGGAATTATTACATTGCCAAAATTACATTGTTCGAGATTGTCCATGTATGAATTTCAATTAGCAGTTTTCTATTCAATTTACTAGTGATAAAATGGTTAGGAATAACATTATGAGCTTTGATACCTGATATACAAATGGTTTTCTACAAATTGATAAAATAGTATCTGTAATTGAATAGTAATAGGTAAGGGACGGAGGTTATACGGTGAAACGCAGGTTGAAAGATTCCTATTTTTATTTATGTAGATGATTAAATTTTTTATGTAAAGCTGCCTGACAGTTAAAACATCTAGCTCACTAAACAGAAACTCACTTGGATAGAGTCTGGGTTTTCCCAATATAGCTCTTATAAGGTGTTTTTGAATTACAAAAAGTTTCTCCAAGTGGTTTGAGTATGTTCCACCCCAAACTTTAATTCCATATTGCAGAAATGATTGAATGTAGGCAAAATATATGAGTCTTGAGATTTTTTTATTATCAACTTGGCTGATATTACGGAATTTACTTATCCAATGTCTGAGTTTGTTACATCACTTTTACATCAGCTGACTATATCTGTATTTTACAGAAACGGTATAAGATATATATATAAAAGCTTGGCATCAGCTGATTAAAAGTGAATTGCTCATGTTCGCGGCGCGTAAATCTGTACGCACCTTTATGGGTACAGTAGAGATGCAACTAGGAAGTAAGAAGGTAGATTAGGTTATTGACTCTGCCTTCATTTTATGAGTGTTTCATCATGTTAAAAGCACCTGAGCAATTTTATAAATGGTGATATCCCTAGTTACCCCACAAGAAGAAGTCTAATGTTAGAATTGAAGCAATCAATATAAATTCTCTCAAAAAATTGGAAATACATATCGGTAAAGCTATTCAATGAAATGAAGTGGACGTTCGAACGATGAACGTTCCACAATTCAAAACTCACTTGAGGGATTTGCTACTGGAAAGGTGCCTGTATTATGTAAGAGAGTTTTTTGTCTGACCAAAGCTAACTGTGATATATTGTTTATTGTTTGGCGTCTAAGTCTGCTATTATTATATTGTATTATTTTACTGTTACTAATTGTATTGTCGGTCTTTGTATAAGCTATTGTAGAAAATGACATTGTTTGTAACATTTTTATTTCCTTGACAATAAAGATAGATAGTTTGAAGAACTTTCTGATCAATAACGCAGTGGAATATGGATCACAGAATTGATTAGAGGTGCTTTATTATGTATTCTTTGATAAGAATAACTGGTTCAAATTGATAAGAAATTTGTCAATTTATTGCTAAACATTCTTAACAAAAATAGTCAAATTATTTTTCCATTTTATATCAAATCATCTATATTGCCAAAAATGACAATATCAACGTAGTATTCTGTCCACGAATAAATAAATAAATATAGCACACAAGGAGCTCAAGTTATAGGAAAAGATGCATTTCAAAAAAGGAAACTATGATGCCTCACTTTGATGATAATATATTAATTAATGTATTTTTACAGCTCGTGGTTGGAGATCAAGGCTTCTTTTTCCAGTCACGCCAAAACTATTGTAATTTAATGATTATTTTTATTTGTAAAATATTTCTTGTATTTGTAAATAAATTAGTGACCTGGTAAGGTGTCGAGCATGAATCGTATGCACTCGGTGAACATGGCGGCCATTTTGTTGGCGTGCGCCACATCGGTGACGATCCAGGGCGGCAAAACGGATCGGTCGTCGGTCAGTTGCTGGATCCAAGCAGCCGTTGGCTCGGACAGGTTGCGGGTGAAGTACGGGTTTAACCACGGCGAGAATAGACTCTCGAGAAGCGGCCACAACTGTTCGCTCACTGCAACAAAATCCAGTTACATTCGATGAATTTAATTGATAATTGCATCTAAGGGTGTGATCACAATGAATGTCTATAATATATGTAATAATATATAAGTGCACACAAATTCATTGTTTCGCAAAACAATTACAGATTCATAGAACATCAATAAATGTACTACAGTATGCGTCGCATAGTGTTGCCTCTGTGACTTTGAACACTACCTAGGTAAGCTAGTAGTTCTGTGAACAGTAGGCCTCGCGCAATAAAAACTACAGCTTCCATCGGAGTGAATATATGCCCTGTCCTGAATTGTCGGCGAGATATCGGTGTGTAAACAACTAATGGCTGTTTCAAATATTAATATTATTAAATTATTATCATTAGAATGCTAATAATTTGTTGTAAACAACTATGCTACTACAGTATCATCAAAGCTCACCGAGTTTGAAAGCAGAGAAAGTCGAGAAAAATACTATGCTACTTCAAGTTATCAATTACATGCCTCACTGCATGCAATTAATAGTCCACACAACAACTGTTTTTTCACTATGTACATTGAGATATTGAATTTCATGCGTCATTGCATGCAATTTATAACCACTCTTACAGCTGATTTATGATGAATAGTTCTATAGTCTGATTTTTACTCAATATTCTAAGATTCTCTGAGAAGATACACAAGAGACTGTTGCTTATGGAAAGATACAATGAAGATCCTTGGTATCTTTTCGGATGCAACACGTTGCTTTTGAGAATAACAAAAAGCATCTGTTGCTTATGGAAAGATACATTGAAGCTACTGTGTATCTTTTCGGATGCAACATATTGCTTTCGAGAAGATACAAAACAGAACCTGTGCTTATGGAATGATAAATTAAAGCTCCTTGTGTATATTTTCGGATGCAACACGTTGCTTTTGAGAAGATAGAAAAGAGAATCTGTTGCTTATAAAAGATACATTAAAGCTCCTTGTGTATCTTTTCAGATGCAACACGTTGCTTTCAAGACGATAAAAAGCATCTGTTGTTAATGGAAAGATACATTTCCAAAAGTCGATGTTTTTGAACGAGTAGTAACTCCAATAACGACACTGAAAACACCACAAATAAACCACTGGAAAATTAATAATTATGATACAATAATAAGTTGACCTCAAATAGAGCAGCGAAGGAATAAACAGAGCAGAATCTTGAACACAAAAACTAACCTCAATTTGTATAGGGGTTTTTTCCTGCAGTCCTTTGTTGAAGGGGAACGCGCCAACCAAGCTCCCCGACAGCCAAGCTCCTCTTAAGCTGAGCTCCTTTTAAAACACTTCTGAGGGGATTAGTTGACGGCGACAACCGAGCTCCTGAGAGAGGAACTTGGCTGACAGGGAGACTAGTTGTCGTCTACGCCTTGTCGTCTACAACCTGGTTGTAGTGATCGTGCGAGAGCTTGGTTGACGTCACCGGACCCGACAATTGAGCTCCTCGCATGCTCACGTTTGAGTGCCGAGTTTTCGCGAGTGAACTGACATTTATTACATGCACTACTCATGGATTTTGGAACAGTCCTCAAATCACGCCTGTTTTCCCAATCATTCATTACTTTTGATGAGTTGTAACAAATTTTTCAAAAACAATAGTTCAAACTCATAAAGATGTTCTTATCCAAGAGCTACACTTCACAAGATAGACATTTATAGATAACATTTCTAAGTTAGATGGATCGGAAAGATAAATAGTTTATTCCATTTAATGTTTGCAGTGATAGAAGTGACAACATTAACAAGCTTTTCTTCTAATAATCAAATTCATAGAATGTGTGAAACTGTGTCTGTGATTGTACTACTTCCTCACCCGCTTCAAGCTAATTTTAATGCCCAATAGGGGATCGGCTTCGGGGAGCTTAAAGTCGTTAGCGTGCGAGAAACTTGGTTGTCAGGTACGATCACGACAACCAGACCCCTCATATCCAGCAAGGGATCAGCTGGCTGGGAGCTTAGTTGTCGTAATCGTGTGAGGAACTTAGTTGTCGCCGACTATCAAGCTCCTTCGTTCTAGTAGGCATCAGCTGTGGGGGAGAACTAGTTGACGGCAATGGTATTTTTTGCCATGGGGATTGACTGTGTGAAAATTGCGAGGAGCTTAGTTGTCGGGGAGACAGGTTGGAGGCGACCCCGTTGAAGACACAAAAACTTCGTTCAGGTTTACGACTGTACATGTTTATCGCTCATCACTAATTGCCAGCCTTAGCAACATGCTCAATCTTCATAATTCATTTATTGATTCTAGGTACACAATTACTAGTAGTTCTGTGAACAGTAGACCTCGCGCTCGTTAATTACATTGACTTGTTGTTATGTTTCTCAAAATCATAAATAATTATCAATTTAAATGTGTAGAAAAATCCTAAATAAACATAGAGCTTTCTGTCCTATCGTACCGTGACGTGTCGTCCCGGAATGTGAGTGTGAGCGCTGTTATCAGGTCTGGCTGCAACTGTCTACAACGTTGATGGAAAGATACATTTTCAAGATGTTCGATGTTTTTGAACGGGTAGTAGTATTATAGTCAACTGTCTACTAACGTTGATGGAAAGATACATTTTCAAGATGTTCGATGTTTTTGAAAGGGTAGTATTACAGTCCACTAGACAGCTGATTATGATGAATAATTCTATAGTTTGATTTTTACTATTGATGATTACTATTTTTAATATTGGCGTGTGAAGGAGGCTCCTTTTTCCTTTTATATTATCCTTGAAATGCAAAATTTCCAAAACCTTGTATATACGTCGACGCGCAATTTGAAAAGGAACATACCTGTTAAATTTCATGAAAATCTATTACCGCGTTCGCCGTAAATGCGCAAATATAAAACATTTAAATATTAAGAGAAATGCTAAACCGTCGACTTGAATCTTAGACCTCACTTCGCTCGGTCAACAATTAAAATAATTGGGGGGGGGGGAGAACCAAAAGACAGTCTAAAACTGTTCTTTCCCCGAATTTTGATTTATATACCAAATAAATAGTTGAATTGACTGAACTCACATTTATCGCCAAGCGATCCTCGATCAGCCAACAGTCGACTAGCAATCAGACCGTGGCCAACCAAACCGAGAAATGTGCAGAACGGATCTATGTAGTCTCTGTACTTGGGGTAGAGGCCGTACAATCCATACTGCAGGCGCTCCTTCATGAAATGGTTCCCAAGTAGCAGAACAGTTTCTCGAATCTATCATTAAAAAAGGAAACGTAAAGTAAATTTGCAGCAATATTTGATAACCGATAAGAATTATTACAGAGAACATGACAGGATTATACAGAGTGGCCCATACAGCACTATCTCCGTAAACAAAGCCATAGTGCATTCTGGTGACGTCAGCACAGGTAGGGCTCCTACACTAGCTGATATAGATCAGCTGAAATCAACACATGTAGGAGCCCTACCTGTGCTGACGTCACCATCAACCCTCTGTCATGCACTATGACTTTGTTTACGGAGGTAGTGCCATAAGTCGGTTGACACTAGCAATTTTTAAGGTCAGCTGTTGTTACAAACCAAACCACAGCTGTTTAGTTTTGTTTACCACAGTTTAGTTTGAGGTTATGTTTGATGGTTATTCGTGATAACTTAGTGTGTTCATTGTTATTCGATCAAAAATTAAAATAATTTATATAAATTTAATAGTGTTAATTAATATAAAGTTAACAACAGAAAGCGTGTCAACTGACTTATGGGCCACTCTGTATATTGTATCAAACTAGTGGAATTTCCTATAAAATTCGTCTAAACGTGTTAAGTGATGGTAGCTTGACCTAGATTTTGAGTTGGACTGTAGTATAAATTTGGAAAGAGACAGTTTGGGGCATAAGCTTGTTGTGCCTTCTCAAATAAGTGTTATAATTATGCATGATTAAAAAATATATATAAATAAACATTGAATGGATGATTTTTATTTTTAACTTCTTTATTGTGTCATAAGCTTACATAGCATGTGAAATTACAACGCATTATATTATAATTCACAATAAATGTATGACAAAGTACGAATATTGGAGCACACTAATACGTTCTTTAATATATCATTTACTATACAACTGCCTATAATTATAATATGATGAATATTTGTTTTTATTTCAACACAGTAAATGCAATAGTGTAGGCTAACTTGACCAAAATATATTTAGGTAACTTAAGAGTTACCAGTTACATATATACTGTTACTTAAGTGTTATAACTC
The DNA here is from genome assembly GCF_014356525.2 of Nilaparvata lugens. Taxonomy (NCBI): domain Eukaryota; kingdom Metazoa; phylum Arthropoda; class Insecta; order Hemiptera; family Delphacidae; genus Nilaparvata; species Nilaparvata lugens. The sequence goes on along the minus strand of NW_024091083.1, from coordinate 9,928 downwards.
AAGTGTTATATGAAGATAAGTTTGCCATGATTAATATTAAAATAAAATAATAGATAGATGCTCATCAGTTGCCACTTGAATTGAGCTTAATTTGTTGATGATTAACTAACGCAAATAAATATATTCAAAAAGTATATAAAACAATAAATAAAGTGTTGTTGGTTCCATCTTGTTCCACTATTATTATTACTATTAAATTTTATAAAACTTTAAAGTGAAAAAGCACTCACATTATTTGATGTGGCGACGTCCGTTTCGTGCTGGTATCGCACATTTTCAAGCCAAACAGGAACTGAAGTGTTTAAGGTTATGAGGGTGAAATTGGTGGGGGTGGAGGGGAGTTTTGGGGGGTTAATGGAGGAGTATTTAAATGAGTTTGTCGAACAGGGTGTGGGAGGAAAAGTTGATTTGGTCATTTAGAATATTGTTTGCTGTTGTTTGGTGTGTTTGTATATTTCAAACTGTTCTAGTACATTTAAATTTCTGTTTTTGTGGGAATAGTGGTATTTCGAGGTTGTTGTCTATGTCAGGGTGTGTGTGGTCAGTGGAGATAATGTGTTCTGCAAAGGTGGAATGGGAGGACGGATGGGTAATGGCTCTTGTGTGTTCTTTGAATCTTATATTGAAATTTCTAGCTGTTTTATCTATGTAGAATTTGCTGCAATCTCTACAATGAGCTTTTAAATTCCTGGTTTATTGTATTGATTTTGAGAGGTGATGTGTGGGGACAAGAGTTTTTTCAGTGAATTTTTTGTTCTGTATGCAACCTTGTATTTTATTTTCTTGAATGATGCTGCTATTTTGTAAGTTTTATTGTTGTGGTATGCGAGGGTGACGATGCTGTATGATTATCAGTGTTGTATTTGTCAGAGTTTTGCGGATTGTTCTTGTTGTTTTTAATTTTTTGTAGTGGTTTGTCAATCTTTGAGGGTTTATATCCATTTTGTTGTGCAATATTTTTTGTGTGCAGTTTCAGTTTTTAATCTGTGGTTGTCATTGGGATATTTATTAATCTGTATAGCATGTGGTTGTAGGCTGCAAGTTTGTGTACAAAATATACAGAAAGCCCACTACAACCGACACCACAATCCATTGCACTTCAAATCACCCTATCCAACACAAACTTGCAGCCTACAACCACATGCTATCCAGATTAATAAGTATCCCATGACAACCACAGATTACAACAAGAAACGGACGTCGCCACATCAAAAAATGTGAGTGCTCTTTCACTTTAAAGTTTTACGAAATTTAAGAGTAATAAATAATGTTTCATTTTCCCCAAACTACAAATTGTACAAATACAAAGTCAGGGTGAAAAATAGGTAAATATTACAAGAAAGTGTGAAAGATATTTTCAAAGTTGATAATTTAAAAAATACTGATGAATAATCATCAATAATAAAGGTGAATGAATAAGAAATACATGGTAGGGTTAATCTGCTTCTACATACCGTGAGTAAAACTAACCTCATTATGCGATAGAATCCTCTGTTCAGTGGCGAATTTGCAAAGACCTTCCTTCATTTGAGCCATGGTCATGTTTGGCCTAAACCGATAGCAGGACAGGGCTTCCAACAACTCATACCACACGTCTGGCGCGATGGACTGTGTCTCGCTCTGTTCCAGAGTCAGCGTGATCACTTCCCCGTAATGCTCCGGGAAATCAAAATCATCAATTGACACAAGTGTTTCCTGAATACCTAGATAAGAAATATTGCAATTTATAAAAATTATCTTAATAGGGCTACTTTAATTGTTGTTCATAATTATAAATAACTAGTACCCTTAATAATAAACTTAGAATAAACTTAGGGCCAGTTGCACGTCCGTCTGTTAAAAATGGACATATAATGTCGATTAACAATCAGCGTAGTTTTAAATTAATTATTTAATTTATTCAATTTAATTATTCTATCTCATCAAATAATTTATTTTATATTGATATATTTTAGAAAAAGATAAAACAATATTAGTATTATCTGCAAAAAAATCTGGCAGGAACGAGAATTGAACCTGGTTCCCACAGAATGACAGACCACGGTCTAACCGACTCGCCCACCATGTGCTCGTAACAATAAATGCGAAAAAGTATGGCAATGAATCGCTGTATCTTCAAAGACACATCCTTTCTGGATTGAGGCTAGTTTGGTTTTTTAAATTTACAAAATAGGTTTCTGCGCCTTGTTTCAAAGAACTTGCATACCAAATTCATCCAATCGGACAATAACTGCGACTGTAACTGCGGTACAAACAAACAACAGACGAAAGCCGATCGAGTCGAAACTAAGATCTCAGCTTCGCTTCGGTCATTATATTGAACGATTTAATTTTGTTCCCAATCGATCTACGAGTGTATTAGAGCCCTTGGTCCAGATAAGAGTAAAAGCAATTGGAATAACTTACTTCGTGGATCATCAGCTTATCTTCAGCCGGAGTTTTCCCAGTTGTACTCAACGCTTTCATGGAGAGTTGAATCAACTCGGTTCTATCACTCAATCGTGGTTTCTTTGACGGCAGCCATCGGGGTAAATCAATCTGCCAACAATTAAAATTTATAATATTCATCAATACAATCCTATGCAAATGAAATGAAAAAATTCTCTATTATTTCAATCCTATGCAACTAGGTATCATCTAGCAAAAACGATGAAGGACATCACTAAATATTCAGAGAGCACTGTTTATTTTTTACATATGAGGTTTCAATCGTTGATGAGTATTTTCATTGATGCTCTGAGTAGATTATTGCCCACACCTTTCTCTATCAGAGTTCCCAGTGTCGCTCTGGGCCGGCTAAACTCAGTCGGCGACTGGGAGGGCCGCGGCAGGGGACGGGAGTCTTGGTGGGGCGTCCGTCAACCACCCTCGTTCGAGTTGGGGTTGAAACAGGGTTTTGAGTGTTTTGGAGAAATGTTTCCCTCTTTTAGGAAAGAGGGCCGTGCTTTCGCACTGCCAAACAGGGTTGGTCGCGGAATGAAGGGAATAGGAACCTTGCGGTGTTAGTCGTGAGAAAGGGCTTCGTGTCGGGACTAAGTCTTAGTCCTTGGCCACCGGGTGTCTTCCGGGGTCCGGGTTGATTGCGGAGCTCTGGTAAAGGCTTCCCTGGCCTTCCCAGAGGTCCTCTTTCGGTTCCGCACTGGTTTAGTGCGCTGCGGCGGCCAGCACTCTGGACTTTCCTAAGTCCTACTTGCCGGGCACCAGCTGTCCTCCTGGGGTCCGGATCGGCCGCGGAGTTGCGGGAAAGGTTTTTCCACACCTTCCCAGATGTCCTTTCTCGATCCGCACTGGATTAGTGCGCTGCGGCGGCCAGCACTCTGGACTTTCCTAAGTCCCACTTGCGGGCACCAGCTGTCCTCCTGGGGTCCGGATCGGCCGCGGAGTTGCGGGAAAGGTTTTTCCACACCTTCCCAGATGTCCTTTCTCGATCCCGCACTGGATTAGTGCGCTGCGGCGGCCAGCACTCTGGACTTTCCTAAGTCCCACTTGCCGGGCACCAGCTGTCCTCCTGGGTCCGATCGGCCGCGGAGTTGCGAGAAAGGTTTTTCCACACCTTCCCAGATGTCCTCTTGCGCCTCGATGTCCCACTGGTGGTCTACCAATGGGGAGTCAGGTTTCGACCAACCTGACGTGTCGCCGTTGGTCGAAACTGGTAGCCCGTCGTCTACACGGGTTAAATGTCGATCAGCACTCGCCCAAACGGATGGATGTTGAGCAATGGAGTTCACCGTGATTGAGGCTAATCGTCTTTAGCCTCAACACAACTCCCGATCGCTGAAGAATCAGATTCCACTTTAGTACAAGACGTACTGTTATTTTGCTAGCTGCTCGCTGCTTCCTTCTCACCTCACTCGACCGCCCACCCTGGCTCTCCGAACTCGACTGCCTCCTGCTAGCCTTTCTCGAGCCTCCCTCAGTGACCGAGAGGGAGGGAGAGAGGATGCGCAGCACGCTGAGCGGTAGGCCAGTGGCTGGCTTGAACGTTGACCCCTCAGATTCTATGAAAGATAGCCGAGCGCCAAATAATGAGCCCTAAATTCAATTCCTTTCTCTAGTTACAATATACATCGTGACACACTGTTCCTACTAAGGAAGGGGGGTGGGGGAAAGAGAGGGGGAGGAGAGGGGGGTGAGGATGGAAGGGGTAAACGGCAGACAGAATGTCTCAAATGCCTGAGTACATTCGGCCGCCTCTCTGCCAGTCATCATAGACCGAACACAACTGGCGCCAGGTTGACTCCTTGCCAACCGGTGGTGGTGCGTCGGCACCATCCGAAGAAATGAGCAAGCTATCTGGCCGGATCCTCGGCCTAGCTTCGGAAGATCTTGAAGATCTGCACTGTGCTTTCACACTGCGTTGAGACGCCGTGTTCGCACACTGCAAGAGACCGCCGTGCTTCCGCACTGCAATGGGGGACACCGTGTTTGCACACTGCAAGAGACCGCCGTGCTTCCGCACTGCGATGGGGGACGCCGTGCTTTCGCACTGCAAGAAGCGCCGTGCTTTCGCACTGCAAAAAAAGGACGCGGTGCTTTCGCACTGCAAAAGGGATGCCGTGCTTCCGCACTGCTGGGATGCCGTGCTTCCGCACTGCAAGGGGGGACGCCGTGCTTTCGCACTGCAAAAAGGAAGCCGTGCTTTCGCACTGCAGAATCACCGTGTTTCCACACTGCAAGGACCGCCGTGCTTCCGCACTGCGATGGGGGACGCCGTGCTTTCGCACTGCAAGAAGCACCGTGCTTTCGCACTGCAAAAGACCGCCGTGCTTCCGCACTGCAATGGGGGACGCCGTGTTTGCACACTGCAAGAGACCGCCGTGCTTCCGCACTGCGATGGGGGACGCCGTCATACTGCAAGGGGGGACGCCGTGCTTCCGCACTGCAAAAGGACGCCGTGCTTTCGCACTGCAGATCTCCGTGTCTCCACACTGCCAAGGACGCCGTGCTTCCGCACTGCAGATGAAGTCGCAGTGCCTTCGCACTGCCAAGAAGCGCCGTGCTTTCACACTGCAAAAAAAAAAGGACGCGGTGCTTCGCACTGCAATGAGACGCCGTGCTGTCGCACTGCAAAAATAAGGACGCGGTGCTTGCACACTGCAAAAAGGATGCCGTGCTTTCGCACTGCCCGGGGCGCCGTACTTCCGCCTGCCAGGAACGCCATGCTTTCGCATCGCAAAAAGAACGCCGTGCTCCCGCACTGCAGAGTTGCCGTGTTCCCACACTGCCAGGACGCCGTGCTTCCGCACTGCAGATGAGAGTCGCGGTGCTCTCGCACTGCCAGGAGGGCGGGTACACAAGAGACGAGGTGAACAACACCTCAGACAGGTTCTGAGAACCTAAGTAGCATTGCAAGGGAAACGCCGTGCTTCCGCACTGCAATGAGTCGCCGTGCTGTCGCACTGCAAAAATAAGGACGCGGTGCTTTCGCACTGCAAAAGGGATGCCGTGCTTTCGCACTGCCCGGGGCCCGTGCTTCCGCACTGCCAGGAACGCCATGCTTTCGCATCGCAAAAAGGACGCCGTGCTCCCCCACTGCAGAGTTGCCGTGTTTCCACACTGCCGAAGACGCCGTGCTTCCGCACTGCAGATGAGAGTCGCGGTGCTCTCGCACTGCCTGGAGGGGCGGGTAACACAAAGACGAGGTGAACACACCTCAGACAGGTTCTGAGACCTAAGTAGCATTGCAAGGGAACGCCGTGCTTCCGCACTGCAATGAGTCGCCGTGTGTCGCACGCAAAAATAAGGACGCGGTGCTTTCGCACTGCAAAAGGGATGCCGTGCTTTCGCACTGCAAAAGGGATGCCGTGCTTTCGCACTGCCCGGGGCGCCGTGCTTCCGCACTGCCAGGAACGCCATGCTTTCGCATCGCAAAAAGGACGCCGGGCTCCGCACTGCAGAGTTGCCGTGTTTCCACACTGCCGAGGACGCCGTGCTTCCGCACTGCAGATGAGTCGCGGTGCTCTCGCACTGCCAGGAGGGGCGGGTAACACAAGAAACGAGGTGAACAACACCTCAACAGCTTCTCTGAGAGCCTAAGTAGCATTGCAGGGAAACGCGGTGCTTCCGCACTGCAATGAGTCGCTGTGCTGTCGCACTGCAAAAATAAGGACGCGGTGCTTTCGCACTGCCGAGTCGCCGTGCTTCCGCACTGCCCAGGACGCCGTGCTTCCGCACTGCAGGTGAGAGCGCCGTGCTTTCGCACTGCCGGGGAACGCCGTGTCACACTTGCAGGACACTGCCGGAAGTGTCGTGCTTCGCACTGTACATAATGGACGCCGTGCTTTCGCACTACCGAGTCGCTGTGTTTTCACACTGCCCGGAGGCCGTGCTTCCGCCTGCAGGTAAGAGTCGCGGTGCTCTCGCACTGCCAGGAGGGGATAACACAGGGCCAAAAACACACAAAACACAAAACACAGAACACAAAAACACAGAAATATCGCCGGGCTTTTGCCCTGCAGGCCGTGCTTGCGCACTGCGTGCCGTGCTTGCGCACTGCGTGCCGTGCTTGCGCACTGCGTGCCGTGCTTGCGCACTGCGTGCCGTGCTCGCGCACTGCGTGCCGTGCTTGCGCACTGCGTGCCGTGCTTGCGCACTGCGTGCCGTGCTTGCGCACTGCGTGCCGTGCTTGCGCACTGCGTGTGCCGGGCTTTCGCCCTGCATGGCCGTGCTCTCGCACTGCCTTGCTTCGCCTGCTTGCGCACTGCATGTGCCGGCTTTCGCCCTGCATGGCCGTGCTCTCGCACTGCCTTGCTTCGCCGTGCTTGCGCACTGCATGTGCCGGGCTTTCGCCCTGCATGGCCGTGCTCTCGCACTGCCTTGCTTCGCCGTGCTTGCGCACTGCTGTGCCGGGCTTTCGCCCTGCATGGCCGTGCTCTCGCACTGCCTTGCTTCGCCGTGCTTGCGCACTGCATGTGCCGGCTTTCGCCCTGCATGGCCGTGCTCTCGCACTGCCTTGCTTCGCCGTGCTTGTGGCACTGCATGTGCCGGGCTTTCGCCCTGCATGGCCGTGCTCTCGCACTGCCTAGCTTCGCCGTGCTTGCGCACTGCATGTGCCGGCTTTCGCAACTGCCACACACTTCCAGCATCAGACAGCTAGGATGAATCTCAACACGACCAGGAACTCGTCGTGGTCTCAGCAATAGCAGCTGAGATACAGCTCCAATAATTCCAGGACTCGTCGAGGAAGTAGACTCAAGTTGCAGTCCCCATCCTCAAGAAGCAACGTGATACACAAACATGTACCACTTCACAGGAGGCAGAAGTTGATAGAGCGAATTGGAGTCCAGGAAAATTACCAGGTTCAGAGTGATGGATACTCTCAGTTATTTCAGTGTATCAGCAACTTATTGTTCACAATAAAGATGAGAGATGACAATATGATGCAGAATACTGAATTATATGGTTGACATGAAGCCACAAGTTGTGATGTTACACCACACATTTCGATTTTATATCACATTGAATGTGGTCGAAATAGTAATTCATTTTCGATCTGTTATGAGGATCTCAGCCTTCTCACTATATCACAATAATAAAATCGGACTATAAATTCCAACTCAATATTCCACTTCTCACTGTTCATTTCAATAATGAAATCAATCACATGATTTACTTATGCAAAGTAACCTTCCATTGGATATAAATGACAGTGTGTTTATTATAACAGATAACATCTGCTATTAATTCACAATCAGTGAACATTTATTGCTCAATCTCTCCTTCTCACTTCAAGACTTATTTGACCCCGAAATAAATCTTGATTTACTTTTTCAAGTAATTGTTCACACAAGGCGTGTATAATGACACACAGCTGTTAATTAATTCATATTCTGGAAGTATTGATTTTCCGAAAAATAATCACACAATCAGCACAAATAGTAATAATTGAATGAATCAATACACCGTCAATAATAACTCATGATGGTAGGCTGAGTAAGAATTATATTCACCCTCGAGACGTGATCTAATTCCACACTGCCGAGGACGCCGTGCTTCCGCACTGCAGATGAGAGTCGCGGTGCTCTCGCACTGCCAGGAGGGGCGGGTAACACAAGAAACGAGGTGAACAACACCTCAAACAGCTTCTGAGAGCCTAAGTAGCATTGCAAGGGAAACGCGGTGCTTCCGCACTGCAATGAGTCGCTGTGCTGTCGCACTGCAAAAATAAGGACGCGGTGCTTTCGCACTGCCGAGTCGCCGTGCTTCCGCACTGCCCAGACGCCGTGCTTCCGCCTGCAGGTGAGAGCGCCGTGCTTTCGCACTGCCGGGGAACGCCGTGTCACACTTGCAGGACACTGCCGGAAGTGTCGTGCTTCGCACTGTACATAATGGACGCCGTGCTTTCGCACTACCGAGTCGCTGTGTTTTCACACTGCCCGGAGGCCGTGCTTCCGCACTGCAGGTAAGAGTCGCGGTGCTCTCGCACTGCCAGAGGGGATAACACAGGGCACAAAAAACACACCAAACACAAAAACACAGAAACACAAAAACACAGAAACATATCGCCGGCTTTTGCCCTGCAGGCCGTGTTGCGCACTGCGTGCCGTGCTTGCGCACTGCGTGCCGTGCTTGCGCACTGCGTGCCGTGCTTGCGCACTGTGTGCCGTGCTCGCGCACTGCGTGCCGGCCTTGCGCACTGCGTGCCGTGCTGCGCACTGCGTGCCGTGCTTGCGCACTGCGTGCCGTGCTTGCGCACTGTGTGTGCCGGCTTTCGCCCTGCATGCCGTGCTCTCGCACTGCCTTGCTTCGCCGTGCTTGCGCACTGCATGTGCCGGCTTTCGCCCTGCATGGCCGTGCTCTCGCACTGCCTTGCTTCGCCGTGCTTGCGCACTGCATGTGCCGGGCTTTCGCCCTGCATGGCCGTGCTCTCGCACTGCCTTGCTTCGCCGTGCTTGCGCACTGCATGTGCCGGGCTTTCGCCCTGCATGGCCGTGCTCTCGCACTGCCTTGCTTCGCCGTGCTTGCGCACTGCATGTGCCGGGCTTTCGCCCTGCATGGCCGTGCTCTCGCACTGCCTTGCTTCGCCGTGCTTGTGCACTGCATGTGCCGGCTTTCGCCCTGCATGGCCGTGCTCTCGCACTGCCTAGCTTCGCCGTGCTTGCGCACTGCATGTGCCGGCTTTCGCAACTGCCACACTTCCAGCATCAGACAGCTAGGATGAATCTCCAACACGACCAGGAACTCGTCGTGGTCTCAGCAATAGCAGCTGAGATACAGCTCCAATAATTCCAGGAGCTCGTCGAGGAAGTAGACTCAAGTTGCAGTCCCCATCCTCAAGAAGCAACGTGATACCACAATGTACCACTTCACAGGAGGCAGAAGTTGATAGAGGCGATTGGAGTCCAGGAAAATTACCAGTGTCAGAGTGATGGATACTCTCAGTTAGTTCAGTGTATCAGCAACTTATTGTTCACAATAAAGATGAGAGATGACAATATGATGCAGAATACTGAATTATATGGTTGACATGAAGCCACAAGTTGTGATGTTACACCACACATTTCGATTTTATATCACAATTGAATGTGTCGAAATAGTAATTCATTTTCGATCTGTTATGAGGATCTCAGCCTTCTCACTATATCACAATAATAAAATCGGAACTATAAATTTCAACTCAATATTCCACTTCTCACTGTTCATTTCAATAATGAAATCAATCACATGATTTACTTATGCAAAGTAACCATCCATTGGATATAAATGACAGTGTGTTTATTATAACAGATAACATCTGCTAATTAATTCACAATCAGTGAACATTTATTGCTCATCTCTCTCCTTCTCACTTCAAGACTTATTTCACCCCGAAATAAATCTTGATTTACTTTTTCAAGTAATTATTCACACAAGGCGTGTATAATGACACAACAGCTGTTAATTAATTCATACTCTGGAATATTGATTTTCCGAAAAATAATCACAACAA
>NW_024091082.1:0-23195 GCF_014356525.2 Nilaparvata lugens | reverse complement strand
GGGCCAAGCCTCATGAAGCGTCTTTCAAGGCGTTTTACACTGGCGGTCGGCAGGGTAGGAAGCTCTCCTATTTGCTGATTCAGCTATCAGCAGGGAGACCTTCCTACCCTGCCAGTGCGAAAAACACTCTTATTGTTGATAGTGCAATAATATTGAATTTCTTCTGATTTTGTAGGCAAGATAGCGCCGTGGACAGGCCGTTTCTACACACTGCTAGACCCCTCCTACGCCAAGAACCACATCCCTATCATCGCCTCCGTGTCGGAGCATCAACCCACCTCATGGGCCTCCTTCTACTTCGACCTGCAGATTCTGGTCTTCCTTTTCCCTGCCGGTCTCTACTTCTGCTTCTCCAAGCTGTCTGATGCCAACATTTTCCTCATACTCTACGGAGTCACTAGTATCTATTTTGCGGTAAGTTGGCAATAAATTGGTTCACCCTATCTTCAATTAATTGCCTCAGTATTCGTTAGACAATACTGCAAATTAACAGACTGGCATTTCGAATTTAATAGGCTGTTAAGAATCAGTATTGAGTTGCAAACGCTCACATAATGGCCGGTTACTGCACTTAAATTGAATTAAATTATCTATTAAATTCAACCGAGATCAAACTTTTCTAAAATCAAACTTTCTCTAAGCTCTTTTCAAACGTTTTCGTAAATCGGTTGTCATGGAATTGATCCAGATACGTGACAGATACAACTTATAATTGATGGAAGATCTATTAGAAACTAGTATGTGAGACGTGCTCCGCAAGAGCCTCATTAAAAAAACTTGACGTAATGAAATCTTGAGGAATTGAAAATAGGTCTATAACCATCCTCGGTAAATAAAGAATCTATATGCAACATTTCAAGTTAATCGGTTGAGTAGTTGAGACGTGATGATGCGTCATTATGAATTTCCTATCTCGTACGTGTACAAGCCAGTTCTTCTTTCCTTTATTATAGTATAGATTACTTAGTTTGATTACCTGTCTGGACACAGTTTTTTGGGCAGGTTCACTCAACGAAAGTATTTCCTTCTGCTATTCAGTTCCTCGGTCAATATTCGTAGTAGTGGAAGTCCTGAATTCAAATTCAAATTCATTTATTTGCCATAAAATAATACAGATTGATAAAATAAATATTTTAACTTACAAAATGGCACTACCGGCAAAGAAAACTTGTGCGCCGGAGTTCGAGCAACTAGGTACAGCAAACATGTCAATAGAAAGAAAAAGAGCTTATTCAAACCACTCGAATAAATAAAATTATGGAAACCAGGTCACATCTCAATACTTACAAACGATAAGACAAAGTAACAAAATCACAAGCAAATGTCAAACTCAAAAAGACCAATTCAAGGAAGCCATGACAAATATTTTTTTAAATTTATAACACAAGAATGAAACACTACATAATGGATATAGATAATTTAAAATAAACATTTTTCCTAATCCAATCCAGTATAAGATTCATTATTGATTTTGTAATTCTATTAATAATGAATTCAGTTGGGACTTTATTTATAAACAGGTAACACTGATATTCAAACTGACGTCTACATACACTTAAGCTGGTAAAGTAAATATCAAATTGTAATGGATTGGATGGGTTTAATAATATAGCTTTCATTGGTTATACGAACTAATTATAATTGGGCTAGTAATTTTTAATTGTATTTTTTAAATTTTAGTATTTTAAATTATTGCTGTTGATTGCAGGGAGTGATGGTGCGTCTCATGTTGGTGTTGGCACCAGTGATGTGCATTCTGTCGGGCATAGCTGTATCCGCCATGTTGGATACCTACATGAAACAGGTCGACTCCAACAAGAATGTCGACAAGAAGAAGAACAAAATGGAGAACAACTTTGTCATGAAGAGTGAGGTTAGTAAGGCATTAACACCAGCAGATATAGAAGGCGGTGAAAAAAGAGAATTCAATCAATAATTTTATTCAATTCAACACAATATGCATGAAAGAAATCAAAATACAAAACATCACAATCAAGAAATAAACATGAATTGGCAAAAATGTCGTCCTTTTACACTGACTTCACAACGTCAATCTATGTTAATGTGATTTTTATATTTCGATTGATGTTCACATTAGGTAATATAATAGAGAAAAGATAGCATAAGAAGATATCATGGTATCCCATGGTATAGGGTGTTTATGTTCCAGTTGTCAATGCTATCTCAAGCTGATAGTTCTAGTAGTCCAGTTTTTTCGTGGTCAGTAAGCCGTTCGGAGTACACCTAAACATATGAACTAATGAATAATTGTATTACCTGCCTACTAGATGTAACCATAGAAAAAATATAGCATATTAAGAAGTTATCTCATAGTATAGGTAGTTTATGTTCTTAATTTTACTGTTAACTCAAGCCGATAGTCTTCTAGTGAGGTCCACGTTATAATGGCAGTAGATAAAGATAGAAGAATAGCGATGCCGATTCTCTGCATTAATTAATTATATTTCTACACTGCAAAATACACTGTAAAATACATAATTGGCATCGTTGTGGACCTAGAAAAGGATAGTACGTACCACCGGCTTTGTCGAATAATAGACAAGGATAGCAAAATCAAAGTTGATCAAATACTGTCATAACGTGGACCTCACTATTGTAGTTATTTTTTGTGAAGCTATGTGACGCTGGTAGTCTCTCATACTGTACCATTCTTACACTCTCACCTGACCAAAACAGTAATAATAGGCTTGAGTTAATAAAAATCGGCTTGAAATTTGGAACATGAACGACCTATAGCATGGGATATCTTCATGCTATTTATGGTAACACCATAAGTGATACAGCATCACAACAGAATGATACTGTATCATCACACATGATACAGTATCAACCCAATATGATACAGTATCATCTCAACTTGATACACAATACCATAATTTGATACAAAACTTCCAAACTTTAAATGAGTTCTAAAAACCATGGGATATCTTCTTATGCTATCTAATTTGTCTTATAAAAAAATGAGTTTATGTTTAAGAAGGGTTTTATGATACATTCCTATGAGAAAAGATACAGACATGTACTCAGGGATGAAACACATCGTACAGCTTTATATGCGAAAGGGGTAACCAGCGTAGGAATTCATCTATTCAATGCATTACCAACACATTTAACGTGTCTAACGCTTGAAAAACTGAGAGTTCAGTTGAAGACAGAACTGGAAGGACAGTGCTTTTATTCGATTCGGGAGTTTTCCAGTTGCTTCAGTTCACGGTGATTTTTCGTAGACCTATGAGAGTATTATATGTTACCATCTGTTTTATAAATGCACAATTTAAGTTGAATAATTTAAATGATTGACAAGTCCTTATACCCCTTTCAGAGGAGGTCAGTGGCTGCTAAATTATCTATCTATCTATCTTTCTCTATGCTTATAGGAAGTATTTTTGTTTGAAGTTGCAGCTTTCTTCTGCAACGTTGTCTCATTGTGATCAGTTTCTTTCGCTTGTGTTTGTAATTTTAGTACTCGGTTTGTGTTGCAGATCGCCACCTGCTTCGTAGGCCTGATGACGTTTATGCTGATCTCGTACACGTTCCACTGCACGTGGGTGACGTCAGAGGCGTACAGCTCGCCCAGTATTGTGTTGTCAGCAAAAACGCATGACGGATCCACCATCATATTCGACGATTTTCGAGAGGCTTACTACTGGTTGAGGATGAATACACCTGAGGTAAGTTTATGCTAAACTCTCAGTAATTCTTTTTATTGAAATTAGAATAAATAATAATTTATTGATTCATACAATAAGTAAATCATCAAAATGATAGGGAGAGAAAAAATAAGGTAACCTTGTGCTATTCCTCTCCCAAATTTAGATAAGGTTACACATAGTCCGAAATAGGTTGAGTCTTGTAGTTGTTCACTTCAAAAAAAATGTCAGTTTTTATTTATTTTCACAAAGTAGATTTTTGAATGTAGATGCTTCAATAATAATTTCTATTCACTTGTTATATTCTTTTCCTACAGTTACGTTGAAAAGTGGCCATTGCTGCACTGATAACAGAACGCAAAGAATCACTTTTCCGCTCTAGTGCGGGAAAAAATTTTCTGCACTCCAGATTTGCAACATGGCAACGCAAAATACTATATATTATATAGGTATATATTATATATATATATATATTATTAGGTTATATGGAGCAACAGTGCAGCAAAATCAAAATGAAGTTGGTAACAGTGACTGCTGTGGCTGCTATAGTGAGCAGAGGTGCAACGAAGCACAACGAGCAAATTATTAAGTATATATTATAACCAAGGACAACGAGGACTTTAGGATTTTAGGATTAAGGTTTTTATCAATAATAAAATTACACAGAAAAACATTTGATGCATTTCAGGCAATTTTTCCCATAATTACCCACTTTTCATATTCAATGGTAACTGTAGGAAAAACTTAATGTGAAATACGTGCGCAAAGTTCCTCTGCTGCACTCAAGAAACCATTCCGCCCTCGCCTACGGCTCGGGCGTAAACGTTTCTTTCGGTGCAGCAAACTGTCACTTTGCGCACTAGTTGCACAAATAACTATATCATAAGTGTTTGATAGTTTTGTAGCATAAGAAGATATACCGTGGTGTGGGGAGTTTATGTTGCAAAAAAGTAAATTCGTATGGCTTTTGTTGGTGGGGAGTCCCTTGCGGGAAGGTCCCACCGCCTGAATATATCATTTAAGCCGTCAATGGGCGCCTTACGGCTGTCATCCTTCAGCCGGGACCGACAGTTTAACGTGCCCATCCGATAACACGGGAGTGATCTGGTTAAAAAACTTTTGGTTGTGAGTGGGTTTGAACCCGGGATCTCTATGCTGCTACGCAAGCACTCTATCCACTAGACCACGGATCACTCCATGATATTAAGTTGCAAATTTCACTATTAACTCAAGCCGATAATCCTAACAGTTATTTTTCACAGTGAACCTATGTAACGCTGGTATTTTCTCATATTGTGCCGCTGTTACACTCTGACATGGCCAGAACGGTAATAATAGACAGTAGTCGACATTTATCGGCTAGAGTTAACAAAAACTCTGCTTGAAATTGGTACATAAACGACCTATAGCAAGGGATATCTTCTCAGGCTATCTCTTCTCTATGTTTAACTTGACTGACACTAAGTACCTAAAACTTTTCAATCTTGTGACAAAAGTTTTTCAAGTTTTTTCTCCATGTCAATACTTAGTTCAATTAATCAATAGTATTACTATAGTGTGGTCCACGTTATAATGGTAGTGAAGAAATATAGGAGAACAATGTTGCCGATCCTCTGTCTTGTCAATGCCTTCTATAGACGATAGCTGATACTGGTTTATTGATGTGATATTAACTGTTCATTCTCGTTTAAAAAAATCCGTTATATTTTATTAAGCAAGAAATTATATTTTTCAATAATTTCATAATGAATTTTTATAATTAAGATGATATATATATATATATATATATATATATATATATATATATATATATATATATATATATATATATCAGATCGTCTTTTAACAATGTAAAATTAATAATTAATTATTAATTTTACATTGTTAAAAGACGATCTGGCAACAGAACAAAGCGAGAAAGAGATAGCGCTATCAGCTTTGTTGAATGATAGACAAGGATAGTATTGCTAATCAAACAATGCCATTATAACGTGGACCTCGATATAGATCGTGTTTATCATGATTACGACGTGATCTAATAATGTCTGGCCAATGATCTATAATTCGAAAAATTGAAATTATGAATTATTATAATTATATTCTATATGGTACTATACTTATGAACTATGGTTATATATTCTGTACTCTTGTGTTTCAATATTTTTATGGTTGTTTTTGTCGTTTGCAGGACGCGAGAGTGATGTCATGGTGGGACTACGGCTATCAGATAACGGCGATGGCGAATCGAACGATACTAGTGGACAATAACACGTGGAACAATACGCACATATCACGGGTGGGTCAGGCCATGGCGTCTAGTGAAGAGAAGGCCTATGAAATCATGCAGGAGCTCGATGTCGACTATGTGCTCGTCATATTTGGTGGGGTGGTGGGGTACTCCAGTGATGGTGAGTTGATTTATTCATTTAATTCTATTATTTTCATTTTATTTCATTATTTTTTGGTCATTTTGTTCTTCTTCCCTCTGTTTTCTGCTTCTTTTCCTCTCTCTTCCGTTTCTCATATTGTATTCTTCTTTCTCTTTAACAGTCAGCATTCCTTTTAAATAGCATCATTGTTCCCATTCCATCAATTCTGGAGTCAATCTCACTTTATGCTGTTTCGCCTGAATTTTGTCTGATTTTTGTTGTCTTTTTTATTCAGGTTTACTCTTATCACCCTTTATTTTTATACAGATGGAAATAAATTAGAAGTTGCATTATTGTTCAAATGCTAATTAATGAATCATAATTACATAGCCACCTCTAATACAAGGCCGCGGCCTACGATATTGCAACGTCGCAGTGTAGGCCTAGAATCTAATACATGATTGGTGAAAAAGATTTTAAAAATACCAGCTGATCTTTTTCACCAATCATGTATTAGATTCTAGGCCTACACTGCGTCGTTGTAATATCGTAGGCCGCGGCCTTATATTAGAGGTGGCTATGATAATTATTATTAAACTAGAATCCCAATTAAATGCTGTAAATCACCCCAAAGATTTCTGCTATTGTATAGTAGTGCTCATCGAATTTCCATTTATAGTGAGGTCCACGTTATAATGACAGTATTTGATCAACTTTGGTTTTGCTATCCTTGTCTATCATTCGACAAAGCCGGTGGTACTATACTTTTCTAGGTCCACAACGATGCCAATTATGTTTTTGACAGTGTAGAAATATAATTAATGCAGAGAATCTGCATCGCTATTTTTCTATCTTTATCTACTGCCATTATAACGTGGACCTCACTATAGCTGTTAACCCTGTTGTCAATATTTGCAGTAGCAGAGGTCTTCGGGGTGATTTACAGCATTTAATTGGGATTTTAGTTTAGTAATGATTATTCTTTATTTTTATCTTCTTCCTCTTTCTCCTCCTCATCTTCATCCTCCTACTCTTCCTCTCCTTTTTCGATGATTTATTGTGAATTAGTGTATAAGTCAGCATCCAATGTAACTTACATGGATGAAGAAATTCAATCTAATCCTATTCTCCTCATCTTCTTTCTTACTCCACCTTCTTCTTTCTTCATTTCTTCTTCTTCTTCCTTCTTCAATTCCTCCTCTCGCAATTCGTGCTCCGCAAGGGTCAATTAGAAACTTGACAAACTGAAAACTTGATGTACGGTACTGAAATCTTGAAGAATTCAAAATAGGCCTATAACCATCCTCTGTTAATTAAGAATCTATATAAAAACATTTCAAGATAATCAGTTGAGTAGTTGAGACGTGATGATGCGTCATTCGTGAATTCCTTATCCTGTACGTGTATAGCCAATTATTTCATTTATTATAAATGATAGTAGCAGGTAACCCGTGCTCCGCAAGAGACTATTGAAAACTTAATGAAATGAAATTTCGATTAATTTAAAATAGGCCTATAACTATCCGCGGTTAATTAAGAATCTATATGCAAAATTTCAAGTTTATCAGTCCAGTAGTTCAGATGCGATGATGCGTCAAACATAATTTTTCTAACCCGAACGTGTATAAGTAAGCCAATTATCTCCTCTATTACATTATATATGATGTTGTAATAATATTATCAAATATTTATTTATTTAACAACAATGATAAAACAACTTAATCATAAAATGATTGGAAAAGAAAAACAGACTTAATATGAATATTATCATCACTCAATTTATAAATCTTTGATTTTGTTTTTGTGTTTGCAGACATAAACAAGTTCCTGTGGATGGTGCGGATCGGGGGGTCGACGGAGCACGGGGCGCACATCAAGGAGTCGGACTACTACTCGCCGACGGGGGAGTTCAGGGTGGACAAGGGGGGGTCCCCCGTCCTCCTCAACTGTCTCATGTACAAGATGTGCTACTACCGATTTGGACAGGTCTACTCCGAGGGAGGTCAGTCACTAATTCATTCATTCATTCATCCATCCATTCATAAATAATCCATCTGTTTATTCAACTATTCAGTATCACCATAGAGAAAAGATAGCGTAAGAAGATATCCCATAGGTAGTTCATGTTACAAGTTTCAAGCTGATTTTTTTCAACTCGAGCCGATTACTGTAGACTACTGTCTATTATAACAGTTTTGTTGGAATAAGAGTATGACAACGAGAGTAACAATAAGAGTATGGATAACGGCACAGTATGAGAGACTACCAGCGTCACATAGCTTCACGAAAAAACTACTAGGACTATCAGCTACAGTTAGCATTGAAAATTGCAACATAAACACCCTTATACCATGGGATATCCTCTATCTTTTCTCTTGATGTATAACACAAATTTCAGAAAAGTACCGAAGGCTTAAGCCCAAATCGGTTCCAATTCATCCATCCTCTATACATTGGTTGGTTCATCCATTCATTTTTTCATTCAGTCATTTATGCAATGAAAATTTTACCCCCTACATTGAAGCTGCTATAACAATGAAAGGAACACTTGGAATAGTGAGATAATTCATCATTTCAAAGAGAATTCAATGCTCTACAAACCTACGATAGGCATTAATTTTTACGATGCATTGTTGAATAGTTATGAGCCCTGAAACAGTAAAAAATCGGATGAAAACCAGTTAATTTAACAATTGCACATCTTAAAGAGTAAATATATCGTGAACTGTCGGGAATATCACAGAATTCCACTGATCAAAAAGTGTAGAGAATTTATCGAGCTTCATTTTTGAATAGTTATGTCGGTTGAACGCATTGTTCTCAAGATATGAGCGTGGAAGCAAAACGTTGAAAAATGCAAATTTTAAATCACCCTCATCCCCTTAGCACATGAGTTAGGAATAGGGACTTTTTATATGTTATCCTAACTAGTCTCAACAAAGCTACAAAGTCAAATATTTTGTTTAAAACATTCCCTCCAAATTTCTTTGTCCAATGGTCTATTGTTGCAAAAATGGAGATTTCACACTCAACACTAAAGCTGCTGCAAAAGGTCTAGGGAAATTTGCAACAAGTGTTAAATTATACATCAAATTGAAGAGAATTTAATGCTCTATCAGCTCATAATCAGCATGGATTTTTCCCATCGATTTTTAAAAAATTATAAAAGCAAAAATAGAAAACAATTGGTGGCAAACGTTTTTTTTTTCAAAAATGTCACACCTTCAAGAGCGGATATCTGGAAAACTAGAGGAGATATAAAAAACGTAGAATGAATATTGTAGGAAATTATGTAAGCTTTAATTTGTTATATGACAGTCAAGTCCCTAGGATACATAGTTTTTGAGTTTTATGCGAGAATTAAAAAAATGTACTTTTAAACCACCCCCACCCCCTTAGCACAGGGGGTAGGGATGGGTACTTTTGATATGATTACCTCCTTACTACCTTAAACAGAACTGCGGGGTCAAAAATTGTCTTCCCAACTTTTCCCTCTATAACCTTTCCTTGACTGGACTATATAGATTTAACAGGTAAATCAGGTTCCACTTTCATTTTACATCAGCTACTCATTCTCAGGTTTCATTTAAGCTATTCATATCTCTATTGATCCATTCATGAAAATGTTTGTATTTATTATAATTCATGCCCTCATCATCACCTAGGCTCAAAATACTTATGGATAGTTGCCTTTGAAAAATAAACAAATATATAAACTTATTATGGTCGGGACACACATATCCGCATCGAGCCCGCACCTCGGCACGGCCGTGTGACGGTCGTACTACGGCGAGTGAGAAAACAAATGCTTTCAAACGTGTAGTGACACATACTACCGCACTGCGTCAGCACAGTCACCGTGTTTGTTGCCCGAGCCGTCACCGACTAGTTCAGTTTACTTTTTGACGGAGACGGTGGGGCCTCGTTGAACATAGAGAGTGAAAAACTGATTGAAGAAATACGGAATTTTCCAGTTTTGTACGATCAAAGTGATGAGAAATATGGTTGAACGAAAAAATGAGTTAAACCGAAGGTAAAAGTGGAACCAAACAACTTAGCCAAATGTATAATAGCATAGCCACCTCTAATACAAGGCCCCGCCCTACGATATTGCAACGTCGCAGTGTAGGCCTAGATTCTGATACATGATTGGTGGAAAAGATTTTAAAAAATACCAGCTGATCTTTTTCACCAATCATGTATTAGATTCTAGGCCTACGCTGCGACGTTGCAATATCGTAGGCCGGGGCCTTGTATTAGAGGTGGCTATGATAATAGACATAATACAATAAATAATAAAATAAACAACAAAAAGTATAAAAGAAGGAACCCATGACTGTGTCTTAAATTTTAAATTTAAAACTAATTACGTTTAGACATACATGAGACAGAAGATAACAATTTTTTTGCTGATATATATTTAAGATACATGACTGATTGTGGTATTGTTATGCACCGAAATATATACCAGCACTTTGATTCTCATCTTCTGTATCTGCAGTTAATTAGTCTAAATTTGAAAAAATATAAATTTAAATCGGATGTAACAAGCTTTAATAGTATTATATTATTAACAATAGTTTAACACATTCAGAAATCAGACGACAGTAGCACTACAGAACTGAGACACTGCTGCCGCTCGGCTGTCGCACGGATATGTGTGTTCTCCTACCACCATCACCGTGTCGCGGACGTAGCTCGGCCGTACTTCGGCACGGGCTTGGTGCGGTAAAATGTGTCCCGAGCTCTAACCTGTACTTGTGTGTAATTCATTCATTCAATTTGTGATTGATGATCACTTTTGTGGCAGGTAAACCGCCCGGCTACGACCGAGTCCGTAGCGCCGAAATCGGCAACAAAGACTTTGAGCTGGATGTCCTGGAGGAAGCCTACACCACGGAGCACTGGCTAGTGCGCATCTATAAAGTGAAGCCACTGCGCAACCGCGGCATTTGACCGCCTTACTAAGCTCAATCTGTGACCTTGACGGATTCACCAAGGTCAAACCTGTGACCTTGAGAGGTATTCTCTGTTGTCAACAAGTGTTTAAATGTCGTAAAAATATCTTGTATTTCTCTATGGACTTGTTACAAAGTTGTCAGGAAGGTCACAAATTATTCAACTGGTTCTTGAAATAACATGTTACAAGGAAAACTAAGGTCAACCTGTGACCTTGTGAGGTCTTCTCTGTTGTCAACAAGTTTTTAAATTTCTTAAAAATATCTTGAGGTTCTTGTATTTTTCTATGGACTTGTTACAATGTTGTCAGAAAGGTCCCTAATCATTCAACTGGTTCTTGAAATAACATGTTACAAGGAAAACTAAGGTCTACTAAGGTCAATCTGTGACATTGTGACCTTGAAAAGTCTTCTCTGTTGTCAACAAGTGTTTGAATGTCGTGAAAAATGTCTTTTATTTCTCTATGGACCTGTTAAAATGTTGTCAGGAAAGTCCCAAATTATTCAACAGGTTATTGAGGGTGTTAAACTATATAAATTAAAAAAAAAAAACATATAACAAGGAAAACCTTGATGACCTCTATAGTGCAATTAACTTTGTAACTGGCAATATAATCAGTGAGAAACATTGTTGTTATTTATAATGAATGCTAACAGACTATAGTAAATCTCACTATGGAGATGGTGTTCAAAATGATTATCGGGTGATCTCGTGGGTCTAATTCTATGAAATTTAAATTTATGATGAGTGACCACCGTTTATTTCTTGTGATGTTGTGCTCAAAATGACATACTAAATCGATCCCAACCAAAAATTTAATGACAGGTATTTCGGCACTGGGCCTAGACTTTGACCGATCTCGTGACGTTAGGGCTGTTGATTTGATTAAAATTTAGAAGACTTGTAATTTAGAACACAATATTCGATGAAAATTACCTAAACTTCTATGAATTACTCAATCCAAATTATTTGATTTACCTTCGAAGACTTGTAAACGAGAACATAATATTCGATGAAAATTACTTGAACTACAATGAATTAATCTAAATTATTTGATTCACCTTAGAAGACGTGTAAACGAGAACGTAATATTCCATGAATATTACCTGATCTACTATGAATTACTCAATCCAAATTATTTGATTCACCTTAGAAGACGTGTAAACGAGAACATAATATTCGATAAAAGTAACTTGAACTACAATGAATTACTCAATCTAAACTATTTGATTTACCTTAGAAGACGTGTAAAGGAGAACAAAACATTAGATTAAAATTACTTGAACTACAATGAATTACTCAATCTAAATTCTGTACCTCAGAGATAGATGAGCGTAAGTCCATTTTTTGACAAAATGATGTTTTTAGTGGGTCTTGAACTCTATAGATTTTAAGATAACGTAAGTCCTCTGCAGTTGATTGTTTTGAAGATAGCTAGAGCTGAAAGAGCGTGAGTCCAATAAGCATCAAAACTGAAACAACGTGAGTCAAATAATTGACACAAGTAAGTGTAATGATAAGTCGACTTACGCTCTACTAGCCCCGGCTGGGAGCGTAATACTTTTTCGGCTCTCCTGTAAAATCAGCCGTTTGAGACTTACGCCCTTCTAACTCTTAGGCCCGGTTGCACAAAAGCCGGTTAAATTTTAACCGTGATTAGTTACATGAGAACAAATCACAGAAGGCCTTTTTGGTAAGACGGCTTCTCTGATTGGTTCTCATGGAATTAACCTTGCGGGGGGCGCTGTGTCCTTGAAACTGACATGAGTGGGCGCGTAGCAGCACTGAGTGCTGCCTCTCAAATATCCTACCTACATAAGCCTCATACAGCTCAGGGTAGAAGAAAAAGGATGTTTATATCATAAAAAGTAATTTTATAATCAATTTGGATAATTGTAGTCATATTCTGAACATGTTATACTATTTTTTAGTAATAATATACTGGAAATTGTTACTCACTGAATTGAATACAAATACTGATCACATTAAAAGAATAATTTTATTCCTGCTATTGTCAAAATATCAAAAAACATACAAGGCACTTATAATAATTGATAATGAAACTTAAAAGAAATGGGTTAGTCTCTTGGAAAATAACATATATGAATATATGGAAATTAGGAACAAAAAGTGCTGCCTATAGAACGTGTCTATGTGTTTGTCTTCAACTCACGACTGGAACAATCAATGTAAACAACATCTAGCATGTGGAATATATTACAAATGTTGCCAAATGTAGGTACTGAACGTCCCTACTTCGAAAAATGAATGCAATCCTACTTATTACAAGATTAATTACGCGCCCACCGGAAGGTTAATCACGGTTAAAATTCAACCGACTTTTGTGCAACCTAGATTTAGGTACAGAATTATTTGAATTACCGAAAAGTAGTGTGCACGTCAGCTGTTTCCTTTTTACAATACTTTATAAATTATTTTATGTTCTCTTCTCACGAGACTTCTAAATATTATGAAACAAGCCCCTGGTGAATTGAGTGATCTTCCAAGCTGTTTTATATGAGAAGGAGAAAGACTTGAGGCTCCATAAGACTTTGAGACCTAGAACGATATGAGAACAATGAGACAAACTTGATGTTTTTTGAGCAGAAATAGTTATAAGTTTTTGTATGTGTGTGGGTGATAGAGTATATTGGAGAGGTTGGACAAACCTTGTTCAATGCTATAGTGAGGTCCACGTTATAATGGCAGTGTTTGATTAGCAATGGTAATGCTATCCTTGTCTTTCATTCAACAACGCGGATAGCGCTATCTCTCTCTCGCTTTGCTCTGTTGCCAGATCGGCTTTTAACAATGTAGAATTGATCATTCATTCACAAAATATTACATCTTAATTATGAAAATTCATCATGAAATTATAATTCTTGCTTAATAATATATAATTGATTATTTTAAAACTAGAATGAACAATTTATATTACATCAATAAACCTGTCAGCTACCGTCTATAGAAGGCATTGACAAGACAGTGAGGATCGACAACGTTGTTCTCCTATCTTTCTTCACTGCCATTATAACTTGGACATCACTGTAGCATTAATGTGGTTTGTACAATTTCTCTTATAAAATTGAGTGTTGAAAAATGAATAAAAAAATGATACCAGTCCTAAATTAAGTATTACCATGTACTTTGTTACTTCAATATTATTTTTCATTGCGTTTCTTATTCATCATGTTTATTTTTAAAGGTATTATTCATAGACGATGTATAATGCTAATTTCAACTAGTTATTCAACTTTGTTAACATCTCAACTTTGTTATTCAACTAGTTAATCCAAATTCAACTAGCTCTGATTTATTCAACATGTTAATTTTTTAAAGGTATTATTCATAGACGATAATGCTAATTTCAACTAGTTATTCAACTATATTATTCAACTATGTTAACATCTCAACTATGTTATTCAACTAGTTAATTCAAATTCCACTATATTATTCAACTAGCTCTGATTTATTCAACATGTTAATTTTTTAAAGGTATTATTCATAGACGATGTATAATGCTAATTTCAACTAGTTATTCAACTATATTATTCAACTATGTTAACATCTCAACTATGTTATTCAACTAGTTAATTCAAATTCAACTATATTATTCAACTAGCTCTGATTTATTCAATTAGAAGTCATTTTGATGTATTGAATATACTGTAGAATTTTTGTCAATTCTCAACTGCTTTGGCATTCATACTGCCGTGTCTCTAAGGCCTATAAATCATAATAACTTGTAAAATTGTTGTTCTATCTATCCCTATCTAAGCTATACTATCAAGGTGCAATAATAGTATAACAAAACTGAAAAGACACAATTTATACAAGATATTCCAATATTGAGATTCTTTTCAGACTGTCATAATTTGTTGAATGGAAAGTATTGGTGTCATATATATATATAATATATATATATATAATATATATATATATATATATATATATATATATATATATATATGGAATTCTGACAGTTTGAATACATTGATAGTGTTCCTTGAATTCAAATTGAATGAAAAAGACTAAGAATTGACAAAAAACCACAGATTTATTGATACTTAGAAAGACCGGTTTCGGTTATTACACCATTGTCAATATCTGATTCTCTTCCTTGAATTTGTCATTTTTGACAGTACTGCTGTATACTTTTATTCCATGACATAGTCACAAAGTTGAAAAAATCCTCATTTATTTATAAATCAATCAGTTATATTCTAATATCTCTACACATTTTGTATACCGGTACTGTAAGTTAATTCGAATTAATCTTATTTCTGTAGCCTTTCAAACTCGCTATACATTACTTTTTTCATTTATTTATAATTAATGAGGCTGCAAAATAATTGGCCTAATATTTTTCATATACTTCAATAGTACAAACAGATTTATACTACATGTTCCTCACACATAATATACTATATCTTTATTGGTTTATTGTGTAACTCGTCATTTTATTGAGATTTTATGTATCTAAGGTCCGGTTGCACAAAAGCCTGTGGAATTTTAATCATGATTAAATGCGACGAGAACCAATCATAGAAGACGTTCTAGAAATAAGGCTTCTCTGATTGGGTCTCGTGGCTTTTAAACATGATTAAAATTTAACAGACTTTTGCGCAACTAGGACTAAATTATTTAAATATTTTATCATTGTTCAGTAGCTCCTATTTATCTCTTGAATTATTTTCTGAAATGCATTAGTCAATTTTTTACTAGTTTTTGGTAAATATATATATATATATATATTATTTATTTATTTATTTTTCTTCAAACTGCTTCAACAGTCGAGGAATGAAAACATTAACTATCGATTAAGTCAATTCATTTACTGATAATATTTATTGTTAAATATGGCTTCATGTAATTCAAAGGTTCTATACTTCCATGAATTGTCTTCATAAATTAATGTTTTAATGTATTTTGTAAGCATGAACTATATTTTTGTCAGACTTGTGTTTTATAAATTGATTATTTATATGTAAGATGAATAAATCTTAGTATTTCAAGTTTCATTTAAATATTGGAGGTTAGTCCCTCTTATGGTTTATTGTATGGGAGAGACTCCAAGGTCTTTTTCATCCACTAAATCCTTGAAGGGCTCCTTGAATTGGAGAATTTCAAGGGTTCCTTGAGAGTTTTATCAACTTATTTTTCTAGAGCTCTCCGATTCAGGAAATCTCTCACAATACCATCTTAAATTGAAGGACTTGAAGTGTTTTTTAAATTGAGATAATCTCTCTCAAGGGTACCTTGAATTCTCTAATTCCTCCAGCTGAATTTTCAAGAAACTATGCCTGTTATTAACGCAACTGAATCAATTATCTACTATTGTTTCATAATAAATTTATGTAAGTTGTCCAGAAACGTGTATTTATATTCAGTCAGAGAGATTTGAAGATTCATTAAATTATTTGAAATTTAGTACTGTGTGTGTGTGATATGATTTTAGCCCAGGTTACAGTATGTTATTTATTTGAATTTTGAAAATAATTCTCAAACATTCAATAGGTGGCCGACTAGTTTTTGGTGTGAATGACCTCTTATTTTGTACTCTTGTATTTGAACTTTGATCCCAGACATGCAACAGGTCGCCGATTCTACTTGGAGTTGGACTTATAACTCTAGAATAGGAGTAAATTTCGCCAATGTGATGACATTTGAAGATGAGTGATTTCTTTGAACATCATGGATTTTTGCAGATATTGTCAAACATTAAAATCGCTCAAACTGTCAGGAATGATAGTAGGTCTACTTGACGAGAGGAACAATAACATGTCATCACATTGGCCAAATTCACTCCTATTCTTGAGTTATAAGCATTTGAAGATGAGTGATTTCTCTGATCTGTGAGTGGAGCAAAGATTTTATGTTTCAGTGAATAACTCACCCTGTATTGTAGCGAATGGTCTCATATTATAGCACGACACTCTCAAGATCAACTTCTATCTATAACCCGAATGTCAACCAAATCTGGGAGATTTGCATTTTTCATGAAATCACCAAACATGATGGATTTTTGCAAAAATGGTCAAAAATTAAAATCGCTCAAACTCCCACGAATGATAGTACAGTACTTGAGAGGAACAATAATAGGCTATATTGATGTTTCATGAATGTGAATTTATTAAATAACTGTGTAATTTTTAACTTACCAGTTTTTTGAAATACCGTCTGAACGGTAGCTCAAATTGAAATTTTGTGAGAGATATAAATTATCAAATTATTATCTAAGAATAATGTTCAGTGAAATTTTGTCATAGAATTGAGCGTGAAGCGGTAATTTCAAGTAAAAGAAGTGTTCGCGTCATTAGAAGCCAAATCCTGTGGGCGATTGAAAGCCAAAGCAACATGTTAATAAGGTACCGTATTTGTAATGTGTTTATAATATTTCAGGTAATAGTCAATAGAAAGTTAAAATACTAGCACGTTTGAGATCTCACTTTTGAGGCACCTACAGTGAGGTCCACGTTATAATGGTAGTGGAGAAAGATAGGATAACAACGTTGCCGAACTTCGGTCTTGTCAATGCCTTCTATAGATGGTAGCTGGTACAGGTGAATTTTTTCAATTTCAGCGTAATTTTTCAATTTTCAAGTTCAGACGGTAGTGGAGAAAGATAGGATAACAACGTTGCCGAACTTCGGTCTTGTCAATGCCTTCTATAGATGGTAGCTGGTACAGGTGAATTTTTTCAATTTCAGCGTAATTTTTCAATTTTCAAGTTCACATTTTTGTTCGTAATTTGCCTTCTATAGATGGTAGCTGGTACAGGTGAATTTTTTCAATTTCAGCGCAATTTTTTCAATTTTCAAGTTCAGACGGTATTTCAACGGTTTATTGGAGTATTATTAACTGTTCATTCTCGTTTAAAATAATCAATTATATTTTATTCAGCAAGGAATTATATTTTTCAATAATTTCATAATGAATATTCATAATTGAAATAGAATATTTTGTTAATTAATTATTAAATCTACATTGTTTAAAGCCGATCTGGCAACGGAACAAAGCGAGAGAGAGATAGCGCTATCCGGTTTGTTGAATGACAGACAAATATAGCAATACCATAGCCAATCAAACTCTCCCATTATAACGTGAACCTCACTATAATTTTTGTGGGGCCGCGGAATTTGAAATATCTGGAACTCAAAATATCAATGTTAAATGTCCTATGCTTGAAAACTGTTGCTGGGTGGAACTCCGAATATTTGTCAGACAGCGGAATTGGAAATATCCGGAACTCAAAATAATGTTGCTAGGTGGAATTGGGAGTATCTGGAACTCAAATTATTTGTTTGTCAGATGGCGGAATTGGAAATATCTGGAACTCAAAATATCGGTGCCAAAGTGGGAGTACTAGTAATGTGTTGGGGCTCAACCAACTGACCCAACTCCCATTCTACCCAACCTACCACTAGACCCAATTTTTTAAAATAGAGAGAAACCGCGAAACCATTTGACCCAATATACCATTTGTCCCAACTCTATGAATATCAAAAACCCAATTGACATCTGACCCAACCTACCACTTGACCCAACTACTGTGCTGCACTCTGGCAAAACGTCTGCAATGTTCCAGGCTTGGTTACTCTCTACCTACGGTCTACTCTTCAGGTAAAAGTCTAGAAGGCCTTGAAACCAAGCACAACTGTTTTGACAGTTCTTGCTATCTTTGAGGTTAGATTTGTGTTATTTTGTGATTTTGAGGTTAGATCTGTATTATTAAATTTGGATAAGGTTATTAGATTTGGTAAAACCACCATAAAAGCATCTTATCAATCAGTAAATGATTGATGATTATTCAATTTGATATAGGTAACTTTTCACAACTAGATTTTACCTTACTCCAAGTATTGTAGTCTATTGTTGCTATTGTTTTTATTAAGTCAGAAAAAAGCTGTTGACAGGTATCCTACAGCCTACGATATAAGTTCTGTAAGACAATGGAATTGAGCTACTGTATTAGAAATAGAAATTGGAAATGAATATTTATGGACATTCCTTATAACCTAGGTTAAAACCTACAACATAAATAATTGTAGAGAATGACTTTGATGGAATCTGCCTTAAAAAATTTCCTCACAAGTTTCTTCCCTCAGTAAATTTGGATAAGTGTTTCTAGAATACATCGATTTAGAGTAGCCTACCTACATAGTTTTATGAATATTTCAGAAGCTATGTTTCTGGTTGTACTATTTATTTACTGAGAAATAAACAATTTGCACAACGAAATTTGTGAAAAAAATCAAATAATCTCCATGATATAGTACCCTACAATTCTCGGTTACCGGTACTTATGAGACTGCATTTCTCAGTTGAGTTATTTATTGAAGTTGATGAAGGAGTACCACTCATCAAGAAGGCATTGATGTTTTGTGCACCATAAACTATGCCACGAGAGCGCAGCACAGTAGTTGGGTCTAGTGGTAGGTTGGGTCAGATGTCAATTGGGTCAGATGGTTTTGTGATGATTATAATATTGGAGCAAATGGTATATTGGGTCAGATGTCTATTGGGTCAAGTGGTTTCGCGGCTTTTCTCGATTTAAAAAAATTGGGTCAAGTGGTAGGTTGGGTCAAATGGGAATTGGGTCAGTTGGTATGCACCCAATGTGTTTGTGATTGAGAAATGGTTAAAGTCTGACTTATTTTCTGGAATGATATGGTCCAATTAGCTGACTTAGCGTAATATTCATAGCTCATTATATATTAATTTTGGACGGAAATATTGGACTTGAACTTTAAACAGTAAAAACAACTTGGTTGTATATTGTTTGAATATTGGTTCATCAAATAATAGTCATGTACATATTATGCAAGTTCTCAAAACTCTGCTATCTGTTTCAAACAAGACTGACAACTGTTGATGAATTTATTTTAGGTTAACTATATAGAATACTTCATATTTGTTTTGCAATAAATTTGTTTCATCACATATTTACACAGTCTCGCTAATAACGATCGATATTGTGAGTTCGATATATTTTCAATTCCACATACTTCCAATTCCACCAGCTGACAAGATATTTTGAGTTCCAGATATTCCCAATTCATGCGACCCATTTTTGTTCATCGCAACAGTACATGTGCAATCCATTTTTATTTTTCTCGAGAGACGGTCTTGACTAGTGCTGCTACCAAGTGGTCAGTATAGAAAACACACCCTAAGCTGACTGTATCTTCAAAGAGCACAGCAGCACACTAGATTTCTTCATTGTTTGATGAATGACAGATTTTGACAGTTGAGTGTAGGGACGTTCCGATACCTCAAAAGTATCGATACCAGTACTTGGTATCGGTATCGAAACAAAAGTATCGATACCTCTAAGGTATCGGAAGAAAAGTATCGATATGAGTAGGTATGGAATATGAGTACTTTTGAAAATTAATTTGATACTTCAGAAAAACCTACGTTTACGGTTACCTATTGTACTTTTGTACCTACTATATTGATCTTGAATAATTAAAATAATAGATTGTGTAGGAATCCTACAAGGATAGCCTACTTCAACTAGGCCTATTTCACCAACGGTTTTCTCAACAACAAAATAGGATAGAATTGGCTCAAACTTCTTGTTAGCCATAGGCCTTTATTTATTTGGGCATTTGTTAGGTTATTTGATAGTATTAAAAGATTTCAAATATTTTTGAAAATAACTTTGTTGATTGTTGATAACAAACTTACCTGAATAAACTCCCTTCTACAGTCTTTACAGACTTGGAGCCTGACGCTGAAGCTTTTTCATTCACAGATTTACTTTTAATAATTGGTACCATGAACTTTCATAAATTATGTTTAAACAAATTGGATGTGTTTCCGCAGTATTTTATTTCTTTAAAACATGACTTGCATTTTGCAGCTGAATGGTTTGATTTTGTAAAATACTCCCAAACATCCGATCTTGGAGGAGACATTTTCAATTCTCAATGAAAGAATGAAACATGAACATGAAAATACAATGTATTTTCACTTACCAACAGGCAAACGCAAACGCTCAGAGAGATAGATAGAGTCAAAGAGTGGCGAACTGGTGATATAGGTTATACAACTTGTATCCAGATTATTGTTTGTCGACTACGATGGTCTTTCAAAGTCTCAGATACAATGATGATAAAATACTCAGTTGAATTTTATAACCACTCATTTGATGCAATTAGAGTACTGTACCTACTTAATTTTATAAACGATATAGATTTACCGATAGAATATTTTTGATTCGATACGACTGATCCGAGTACTTTTTTGATTCGATACGAGTACTTTTGATTCGATACCGAGTAAGTATCGAAACAAAAGTATCGATGCCAAAAGTACTTGGTATCGAAAGGAAAGTATCGATACAAGTAAAGTAGTTACTTGTATCGGAAGATACAAGTAAAGTAGTTACTTGTAAGTAAAGTAGTTACTTGTATCGGAACGTCCCTACAGTTGACTGTTGAGAGTTGAACTTGAAGATGGTTCGCAGTGTGTTGTGGATTTTCCTTTTTAATAATTTCTTGTGTGAATTAATTTACTCAATTTGGAGCTTAACAAAATATAATCATTCTGGCAGCTAATTATTGAAGCACCGTAAGTCATAATTGAAGTATTGTTTACAAAACCTAAATCAATGTAGATTTTTGATATTTTGCCAATTTCTAATAATAATATTGTTGAAGTGCTACGTACAACTTCGAATAGATTTCAAGCCTTCATGCGGCATTAATTTCCTAGCGTATCATATTAATATATAACATTGTACTGGTCAGGGTATCTGCAGACTGTCTGTCTTACATAATTCTTTCCTGAAATTCAGGCCTGTGATTAGACTTGTAAGTTTCCTTGTTTAGTATGGACCTGAGCCGTATATAGTTAGTTAACTGCCATACTTCAGCCGGGACCATCAATTAACGTGGCTATCCGATACCACGTTCTTCTTATAATTTTAGATATTCAGATGAAATACTTGTATCTTAGCTCAGACGGGCATCCAATCATACAGAATTTTTCTGTTAGAAATGACAATATTTTGTTGTAAATTAATATTCAAGAAATTGAGGAAAAATTAGAGCTGGAGAAGGTATTGGACGTACACTTTAGCCGTATTTTCTCATCAAATTTTATTGTTACTTCTTGTTTAAATCTCATAAAGTGAGTTGATTTATATTTTCATAATTAATAATTTGTAATTATGAATCCATGGAGACAGCCATATTTGCTATTTAAAGTCAGTTGATGATGATTGATGATAGTAGGTGATGAGCTGTGAATTGTCAATCTTGAGATATTAATAATTTATATTTGCTTGGGAGCTTGGTTATAGAATTCAATGACTTTGAAGTCGATATTCGTCAAAGTTCTGTTGATTGTAAAATAAATAAGATTGTGTTGGGAGTTTTCTTGACCAAATTAACGTGCTGTGGTGGGGGTTGCAAGGTTGGGTTGTTTTCAATTGAATTCAATATTTCGGCTGATATTCAACAAGTTTTACTAAACTTGAATTTTAAAAAAACTTTTGAAGTGTAAATGCACTTACTTTTGTATAGTCAAAGTTTGTATATCCAACAGGGATGACCAACAACAGGTCGAAACGATCGTCACTATACAAAAGTAAGTGCATTTTCACTTCAAAAGTTTTTTAAAATTCAAGTTTAATTTTAACAGTGAAAAAGTATGTATATACAACAAAGTTTTACTATTTTATCAGATTTATAGATTTTTCAGCAATAGTTTTAGGTCGAGTTTTTGGGATTTCTATCATTGCGTTTTTGAATATACTACGTGTGGAAAATACCAAAATTGGGGTGAGTCTCAAACCCAAAACCGCTCTTGCTTCTTTGTCTCTCATTCACCTTCAGTTCAGTTGTCGGACGAAAGGATGAATTACATGATGAAGGATGATCAAATACATTATTATTTACAATTATTCTTGTGCCAAAAAGGGTTGAGTATTAAAGTGAAGTTGGAAGCTGTTTATCATTAGAAACAGCGACTGAAAGTTTGAAAGCAGTCGTTTTTCAAGGTAAGATTAATATTTGTTTCCCCATTGCAATTTCTGTCTTTCTTTGTGTTTGAAATACAGTAGGCCTATGATTTCTTCAGTTATAAACCTATATATTTCTTCAGTCAACTTAATACTCAAATAACGTTTGCCCTTATAATTTGACATTAAATTACAATTAATTTCCTCCAATATACAAAATGCTTT
>NW_024091081.1:0-21936 GCF_014356525.2 Nilaparvata lugens | reverse complement strand
ATTTTCATTTTTTATGAATTACTCAATATTATGAAACTTAATTTGAGATTATGAAAATTTCCAAAAATTCTATTAAAAAAGTTATTTTCATGTATTGGCTTATAGAAATCTTCAAAAATCTGGTGTGGTGCACTCACACAACTTTCCTTACCGTTATGAAAATTGATCAACTGCGATAGTGTTCCCGCACATCTCAAGTCTACTTTTCTAAGATCTGAGCCAGCTGGTGACAGGACAATAACGCTGCAGACACACAAAGTCTGCTATCTCTTCTTAGTGAATGATTTAATAGAATCAACAGTTGCCAACAGTTTGCAATTGAATAATCTTATTTTCTCGAATTTCGAGCTTATTTTCAATTTTAGATGAAAATGTTACTGAACATTAATTGTAGAGATTTTTAAGCTCAAACTTTGCATAGAAGGTACAGTGCTCCTGAAATTTTTACAGATATGGGACTTGTGGCAGTTGATAAAGCTTATCAATGACTTTTCTAGGTATGAATTTGATCAAAATCGTTGGAGCCGTTTTCGAAAAATCGCGAAAAACCCTGTTTTTCACAACATCTTCGCCATTTTAGCCGCCATCTTGAATAAAGTTCCAAATTTCAAGTCATTCCGTTAATTGGGAGATTAGATATCGTGTACACAGACACACATACACTCATATACACACACACACACACATACAGACCAATACCCAAAAACCACTTTTTTGGACTCAGGGGACCTTGAAACGTATAGAAATTTAGAAATGGGTGTACCTTAATTTTTTTCGGAAAGCAATACTTTCCTTACCTATGGTTATAGGGCAAGGAAAGTAAAAAGATTGTTATACAACTATGATTCATGCTTTAATAAGGCCTCTCTGATACTCATTATTCTCATAACTCTAAATTTGTAGAATCTTATTCGAATTAAGTGCCGGCTTCCGAGCTCGGGATTTAGCTAATTTCTAGACTTTAAACAGATGAAGTTGGCTTTCAGAAACGGGTCCACACAGTTTTTATGACAATCTTTATTTTCTCATTTCTATAATTTGAAAAGTTTTTCCTGACAAAATTAAACATTCCTAAATAATTCCAAATAACAGAAACTTTACACTATTTTCTGTTCAATTTATTTTGTGTTCAATTATGACTTTAGTTCGTGACTATGACTGCGACTACGTTTTAGAAAGCCAATTTTCTGACTCCAGCTGTTTAAAGTCTTGAACTTAGCTAAATCCCGAGCTCAGAAACCGGTCCTAAAAGTGTCGTACTTGTAAATTTGAACAGACTGACTTAACTTGAAGACAATTTCAGAATCAGTTCTCTAGACTGTTGCATTTATTTGAATGTTCTGTTGTTACTATCCCAAATTGTTGTTACCGTTTTCAGTTGCTACTATCCCAAATTGCCGGCCGGGTTAGTCTAAAGGTGCGTACAGATATACGCGCCGCGAACTTGAGCGATTCACTTTTAATCAGCTGACTATATCTGTATTTTTACAGAAACGGTATAAGATATAGATATAAAAAGCTTGGCATCAGCTGATTAAAACTGAATTGCTCATGCTCGCGGCGCGTAAACCTGTACGCACCTTAATGCTGAGGCGCGTTACAACCAGTGAGTATAGAATGTAATATTTATATATTCATTTGAATGTTATACTCACTGGTTACAACTTCGGTCTGCTAGCCCCGCCTAGTTCATGGGTCCGAATCCCGCCGATTGCATGGACTTTTGATAATCTCATAAAATCACTAATGCACTTTACATCACCCACGCACAAGCAAAATGCTGATGTGAGCATCATCCGCATTAAAAATTTGATGAAATCGATTTTTGTGTCCTATTTTTGTGACACCGAAATCAGAATAAATCTCAGTTTATTGAATGTCTGGCTGCCCGTAAGTTTCGCTTGAGTGAAATAAAGTGTGAAGACAGACTCTAGTTTACTGTGGATTGAAGCAGGAAACTGAGTCTATAAATGAGTACGCATCGAAATTTGTTTGCTATCTTATCTCCCTCCACCCAGCTGAAAAATGATAACACATTGAGCTTCAAGAATAGCCTTGTATCAACAACTGACAAATTTTATTCCAAGCTATTAGCTTAGTTTGCGGCCAGATTTAGTAATAAGCGTTTGTCACTCGCGAAATTTCGAACGAAAGATTTTATATTGATGTTTGATTGAAACTGTGGCGGTTTACTGTGTTTATAGTTGTGCGTGTTTCTTATAAAATCGCTCAAGAAATGTCATCGTCCATCAAACAAATCCAATAGTAATGTTGTTAGGAATTATTTATGGAAAATTTGGGACAACATTGTTAGTGTAGGCCTAGTTTTGGAAGTGGTGATAAGTTAATTGCATATGTTCCAACTCCGGATAACTGGAGATGTTGAAGCTGCTAAAGTGTTCTTACACTTTTGAATTATAATTATTGTTACTTCATTGTCATCTATGAAAATATATTTGATTTGTTCAAATTTTTACAAAATTCTGTAATTCTTATTCATCTTTACTTGTTTATCACATTCATGGAATGAATTCAGTTCTATACTTGATACTTGAAATCGTTACCAAGGACTGGGATTTCCAGATAGGCAGTGTATAAATATATATGTCGTTTGGATACAGTGGCAGAGACAAATAATAATAGAAAGAGATGAAGACAATTAAACAATTCATACAAGTATTTTCAAGTTTTGAGCCAGAGTATGGTCTCGTCAACTGCTACATGCAATTGTAGTGTCAAAGCTTTCCAGTCAATTTCAATCCTATTATATTAAGCGATCAATTTCTGTATTTTTATATCTGGTATATATTTATTATTTCGTTCAACGGATCTCGAAAACGGCTCTAACGATTTTCACGAAATTTGGAACGTAGTAGGTTTATGATATAAAAATTCTATTGCACTAGGTCTCATCCTTGTGAAAACTCGCTGAACGACATTAAAAGGATAATTCATCCTTTGAGACTATCCTCTGAGGATAATTCTCAGCTGAGACTTTCGTCGTCTGTGGATAGTAAAAGCACAGAGGAAAGAAGCACTACATGGTATGCTTATTCCGTGGTAAAAGTGAGTGAGCGAGTGAGTATGTGAAAGATCAAAATATCGCATCCCCGAAATTCATAAGATGACGTATAGCCAGCTGTAAAATATAAACACGATTATTTTAGAGAATTGTGGTATGTTTATCAATTCGGTGCCCCGATATTTTAAGTAAAAGATATATAATTGAAAATAAGTGAACAATATAATTTGGTTGATAGCTAATTAATATTATAATTTTTGAAGGGACGGATTAAGGATCCAAACGTTCAAAGAACCCCACACGTCAACCGAAGCTTATTGTGTTGATAGGTAATACTAATGGGATATACTGTAGAAAGAAACATTATGTCCCAATACAATTTTGTTGATGATACCATATTTATTATAGTTTATTTTTATAAAATATGTTGAGGATTGGGGGAAAATATCCGTGTTGCCAAATTGTGCGAAATTTTAATCTTTTCATGCAAACCCATACGAATGGATGTATTAAAATTGACAACTCTGCATCTACTGTGTTGTCATATTGAATACATCCTGTCATATATGCTTGCAAGGAAAGACTGAAATTACACACAATTTGGCAACACGGATATTTTCCCCAATCCTCAGCTTATTTTTTACAAACTATAATGGACATGGTTTCATTAACAACATTTTTTTGGATTTTACGTGTCGTTCTATAGTATATCCGATTAGAATTAGGTACCTGTCTACCAAATCATAGTACTGAATTTAGTTCATAAATGTGATATACCGGTATATGTAAATGTGCGTACAGATATACGCGCCGCGAACATGAGCAATTCACTTTTAATCAGCTGACTGACTATATTTGTATTTTTACAGAAACGGTATAAGATACAGATAGAAAAATCTTGGCATCAGCTGATTAAAAGTGAATTGCTCATGTTCGCGGCGCGTAAATCTGTACGCACCTTAAGAATGAGAAAGAATAGCATAATTTTGTTGAAATTGAAACAAATCAATCATATTATTTGAAAAGAATGACAATGAAGTAACAATATTATAATTCAAAAGTAGAGAAACACTTGAACAACCTCAACATATCCAGTTATCCAGACAGGTACATGCAAGAATAAAGGTAGGCGCACACAGATCGTCATCGGACGGACGGCACGCATCGGACAGATCGGACGATTAGATTTGATGCACTTGAAAATTGAAAACAATGCATCAAATCTAATCGTCCGATCCGTCCGATGCGTCCCTTCCGTCCGATGACGATCTGTGTGCGTCTACCTTAAATAGGAATAACATAATTTTTTAAATATTAATCTAAAGCATGATTAAACATTAGTCATCAGCGAAATTCCTAGTCTGGATCAAAGAAACCTTCACTAGAAAAAAAATTAAATAAAGTATTAATTACTTCCTCTACAAAACGAGTGAATAATACATTAGTAATTGAAGTTTGAAGTATTGATTGGATGACTCACTGTCTAAACAAGCTCCAAATTCTCAACTTGTATTAGACGTTCTTTCAACATAGACTAGTTAGATGTTTTCCTATAGAATCGTCTCGTGATTCACGTCATAAGTCATAAATTTGAGCGTCATAAGTTCATGAATGGAGTGTGGATTGCTGCCTTACCTGGGTGATATTGGTGCTCAATTTTTCAGCTGCATCCTTGATCGACAAAGTCAGTATAACATGCCATTTCTTGTACGTCACGAATGTTTACTTGCATTGATTGTTGTTTGATTCAGTTACTTGTTGCACTGGAAAATGTTTATGTAACATTGTTTAGTGATTACGTACATGTATCAGTGCGTAAAAGATTCTAGAAATTTGGAAAGAAATCCCAAACCAATGCTTCTTCTATCATATCATCTACTTGTTCCATTGAAAACATTTTCTGTAAGGTAACACAGAGATTATTGTTGATAATGAATCAATGAAAATTCATATTACCAATGGAACTATTATGAAAACTTGATGAGGAATCAATAAATAGGGGAAGCATGTTGATTGAGTATACATGTGCCCATGTGCGATGTCTTAGTATCTCTCAATAAGATAGTTTGAACTTAAAATGGAGAAATAAATTAATAGAGGAAATTTAAGAAACTTATTTCGAGTTTCGACTATTCGTGAGCCTCCCCTTGATTAATCATTGAACCAATTTTGTTTTCTCAATTGAATGAAAAGATTTCAACTCGTTTTTTTCACTTTTTGTGTAGTTGAGAAAATCAGTGGTTTTTGACAATTTCTTAGTCTTTTTCATTCAATTTCAACTCGTTACAACCACTTATTATTTTTTTTATTGTGGATGATGCTCTCATGAGATTTTTGCTTGTGCGTGGGTAATGGAAAGTGCGTTGGTGAATTGATGAGATGATCAAACGTTCATTCCATCGGCGGGACTCGAACCTACGAACTAGGCGGTGCTAG
Organism: Nilaparvata lugens; assembly: GCF_014356525.2. Classification (NCBI taxonomy): domain Eukaryota; kingdom Metazoa; phylum Arthropoda; class Insecta; order Hemiptera; family Delphacidae; genus Nilaparvata; species Nilaparvata lugens. The sequence continues at coordinate 16,478 of NW_024091081.1, read as the reverse complement.
CAGGCCGAAATTTGTCACTCTTCTCATAATAAGAAACGAGATACTACAATGAGACTAATACAATTAGACACTGGTTTGGATTGATATGTATCATAAATATGTATCAAAAATCGTCAGTAAATTTTGTACTACTTGACATTTTACTGTATCATCATCGTCATTCAAGGATTAGGCTCTGTTGGCCTGTTCCGGCATCCATTTCTTCATCGGTCGTCCGACGCCTCTTCTCCCATCGGGTTTGTATTGCCAAGCTTGAATTGGAAGTCTATTTGCTGGCATACGAAGTAGATGGCTAGACCAGTCTTCTCTACTTTTCTTCGATATTTGCAATAAAGTCTCTACATTCAGTTCGGTTCTTATTACGTCGTTTCTTATGACTAATGGCTGTACCAATAATAGCTTATGGAAGCGAAGCCTGGGTGTAAATGAAAAAACTGAGTCCCGTATTCAAGCAGCCGAAATGAGGTTCATTCGAGCAATCAAAGGTTACACTAGGTTTTACTGTATCATTTATATGAATTAGGCTTATCCATTCGTTCATAAATAGTATATTTCGCACCTAGAGCAGAAAATGAGATTTTTCCGGCTCGAAATCGGTCTTCAAGTCCGAGGCCGTAGGCCGACTAGAAAAGATTGAGAGCCGAAATAGTTATTTGTGCAACTAGTGCGCAAAGTGTCAGTTTGCTGCACCGAAAGAAACGTTTACGCCCGAGCCGTAGGCGAGGGCGGAATGGTTTCTTGAGTGCAGCAGAGGAACTTTGCGCATGTATTTAACCTTAAGTTGTCCCTACAGTTACCATTGAATATGAAAAGGGGTAATTATGGGTAAAATGCCTCTGAAATGCATAAAATTGTTTTTTCTGTGTAATTTTATTATTGATAAAAACCTTAATCCTAAAAAACCTCGTTGTCCTTGTGTCAGGGGTGCCCACAAGGGGGGGGGCATGGCGCAATTTGCGCCATCAACATTTTTGGGGGGGGCATGATTTTTTTATATTTCATGTAAACATTTTGAATCATGGCTAAAAAATCAAGGTATTAAATAGAGATATATCCTAATGTAGTTAATTTTAATACTTTTTCCACCTTTACAATGTTATATTTTACTAAGTGTAACTCAATATAAGCATAAAAAATACAATTGATAATATTTTGTATGCAGGAATTTTGTAATTCAAAGCCTATGAGTTGAAGGTAAATCTTTGACAAAAATAAATTATAACTTCAACATCCACTATTATTCTGATTTCCTTTGCTTAATTAATTTTCAATGGTCCTTTGTTTGAGTTTCCTTGCTGTTGCAACTTAATTTTCTTAAAAGCACAATGATAAGTTAAATTGTAATGTACATTTCAATCTAATAATTATTTTAATCTCGAAGGCGTTTCATGATGATATTAATGTCTCTGAAATGGGAATGCAATTATAAACAACATCGCAAACTCTAGTGAATTTGACAGAAGGAAAAACTTCTCTTATCAAAAATTTGTGAAAAATATCAATTGAAGCCAATTTTAATTTTTCAAATTTACACCCTATTTACCACACAGTAATCAAGTAATTATTGTAATGCTTCATTACTTTTTTCTGTTTTGTATAATAGTCCAGTCAAATAGTCGTTTTTCAGGAAACAGCCCGAAAGAATTTTTCGCGACGGTTCTATATGTATTTTGGGGCGCTGAATTCTAATCTGAAATTTGCTGACACGCCAGAGGGCGGCTTCATCCCCAAAACTCCCAAAAAACCCAAAACTTCGGACTTTTTTCAAGTTTTCCATTTAATCTTGAGAACTTTTCGAAAAAAGCATTCTCTAAAATATAAAACATAATTAAATTTTCAATAAATTGAGTGGTCGCGCAGGACTCCACGATTTTTGATTCCGGAGCTAAGAGTTTTCAAAAAAGGGGTATTTTTTTAAGGGGTTTTCAAAATTATGCAAACCTACCACTTCTACCCTATACAACTAGGATCTTTTTCTAGTAATGATAGAAAGCCACACATCACGTGAATTAACAATATTAATTCTGAACAGAATTCCTTTTGGTATTTTTGAATTTAGTAGTGGTGGGAGGGGGAATACACCCAAAAATAGAAAATCATGTCCTACAGCCAAAATTCAAATTTTCATTATAATACCTTTTCATGGCCTTCCTAACAAAAAAGAAACACATTTCGGCTGAAATCACCTGATGGGTGATGTTCTATGAGAATCACTCGTTAGATTTCAGTATTTCCTAGTAGGGGGCACACATAAGGATACGTCCAGGATCAAAACTTTAATCACTTATGACTTTTGACTGAATGATCACATCTCCTCGTACTTCAGCTCATTCATATCAGCACGTCAAGGCGGTTAAAAATCATGTATCATGTCACTAAAATTTGTTAAAAAATAGGAAATTCCTCCTTTAGTGTATTTCAGCCCATATTTCAATGCATAGAAAAATGACCGATTTCTATATTCAAAACTGTGTGTCTCGGTAACTCAAAATGATACTTGGTCTTGATTTGAAGAAAAGAATCTCCTCTTTATGGGAGGTGAATGATTTTTGTAAAAATATAATCGTGAAGTAAGATACGTTGTTTCAAAAATCAAGAAATTTGCGATATATTTCTCATTTTCACAGTCTCGACAGTTTTTCGATATAAACAATAATGCAAGATCAATTCAAGGCAACTCAGCTTATAGAGCATGAATTTTCTCTCATTTAAGACCAATCGCAAGTTTCTATCATGTATTGTACTCATTTTAGAGACTCTTTAATAACAGTAAAATCGCAAGAAAAATTAGAAAATAAAGATAATCATTCAATTGGCTGTAACTTTGAACGGTATTGGAAACAGAAGTATATTTATGGGAGTGAAAAGAGGAGAAAATTCATCACAACATCGACTACTTTTTGGATTTTTATCTGAAGTGTTCCACAAGATACGCACCGTTGCATATGCGAGACTGTGAAAATGGGGGAAATATCACAAATTTCTCGCACATTTAAAGTTGCGTACGTATCTTTTGGAACACTTCAGATAAAAAATCCAAGAAGTAGTCCTGCGCTACCACTCAATTCATTGGAAATTTAACTATCTTTAATGTTATATAGAGAATGCTTTTTCTCGAAAAATTCAAGGTTCTCGAGATTAAATGGAAAACTTAAAAAAGTCCAAAATTTTGGGGGTGAAGTCGCCCTCTTGCGTGTCAGCAAATTTCAGATTAGAATTCAGCGCCCCAAAATACATATAGAAACCATAGAAAAAAATTCTTTCGAGGCTGGTTCCTGAAAAACGACCATTTGACTGGACTATAAGTTGTTATCCTATTATATTAAGCGAGCAATTTCTGTATATCTGTTTATATTTGGCTATCTGATTATATGATATTTATGTTCAACGGATCTCGGAAACGGCTCTAACGATTTTCACGAAATTCGGAATATAGTAGGTTTATGATATCAAAATTCGATTGCACTAGGTCTCATCCTGAGAAAACTCCCTGAAGGACATGAAAAGGATAATTCATCCTTGGAAAAATAGATGATGATTTCGTCGTCTGTCGATAACAGAAGATGCGTGTGCCTGTGTGGGAGATCAGCTGTGTAATCAATTAGCTTATCGTATCTCGCGAGAAATCTAGAAATTTTAATTGACTCGATCAAAATACAGTAATCTGATTTGTTGACATGTATATATCTTAATATTCAAAGTTAATCATTATTTTACAGTTCTAAGTGATTAGTGAGTGTTATTTTGTTATTCTATTTGGTATGTAAACAATCCAAATTAGAAGTTTTATGTTTTCAAATATTTGGACTAAAAATTTCACTTGAATTCAAGTGTATCCTACTTTTTGGAATATTAAATATTCCAACTATAAATTTTATAGTGTATAATCAAAATTCGGGGAAGAAACAGTTTTGGGCTGTGCCTGTTAGTCCTTCCCCAATCATTTAAAGAATTGAGTTCTGTTTATCAATGAATAAATAACGAGCAAAGCTCGGTGCCCCGATATTTGGTATTAATAAATAGAATTTACAAAATGTACTTGTTCAGATGATATCTTTATTCCAAAAACCAAACCATTCAAAGATACATTTTGTCCGACTTGTGTTATTTACTCCTGTAATGTTTAAAAGTAAATACTACCAACAACACAACATCAGTGACAACCTGTTCCAATTTATGATAAATATCGGGGCACCGAGCTCCGCTCTGGAGTACCTACAAAAGCATATAAAAATTATTACGAAAGAAGAAATTAAAATAAATATTCATAGTTCATCTAATCACAGTGGATTGAGATTGATTCCCAGAGGAATGCAAAAATTTCTCTCACAAAAGCATGTTTTTTAATCCTGATTAATTTCACGAAACAAATCACAGAAGACCATCTCAAGAAGATAGCTTATCTGATTGGTTCTACTGGAATTAATCAGGATTAAAATTGATAAATTCTTTCAATGTCCTTCAGCGAGTTTCCCCAGGGATGAAACCTAGTGCAATCGAATTTTTATATCAAAAGATACTTTATTTCTATTTTAAAAGAGATAAGGAACGATGGTATATATTTTTACAATATTATGAAAAGAGTAAGAACTCCTCACAAGACCAAAGGTAAATAATGTCATTTAGAAGATTAGAATGTAAGATGTGAATTTTATTGTCATACACTGACGAATGTTGAGAACTTGGGTTGGGAATTGGGGTACTTTGGGGGGGGCATTACACTTGGATTGGGGGGGGCTTGCGCCATTGCCCTTGGGGGGGCTGGGCACCCCTGTACTATGGTTATATATATAATGAATAATAATTAGCGCGTTGAGCTTCGTTGAACCTTGCTCACATAGCAGCCCAGTCACTGTTACCAACTTCATGTTGATTTTGCTGCACTGTGGCTCATTTAAACCTACTAAGTATTTGGCGTGGCCATGTTGCAATCTGGAGTGCAGAAAACATTATTCCCGCACTAGAGCGGAAAAGTGATTCTTTGTTCTGTAATCAGTGCAGCAATGGCCACTTTTCAACGTAACTGTAGGAAAAAACATTTTTGCCCGTGGTGCGAACGCTTTTTTTCGCCACACACAAAAATAAACAATATATATATGAGAATAGCTGTTTACTAAGCACTTCCGAAAGCAGAAGTGGAAGGTGATAGCTCTAGCAAATCTGAGGTAATCTGAATATCAGGAAATTATCCAAGTATTTTTATTATTTATTCTGATTTGTCTAAATAACCTAAAAGATGATGTTCATGTGGGAGGTTGAGTTTATACTTTTTTATTCTTTCAAATGACAATAAGATGATATAAATGTTTTAATTATTGAAAATAATGAAAAGTATTTGATCAGCTGTTTTTTGATCACCTTTTCTTAGTTCCATGTTAGCGGCTGGAAAGGGTACTCTTTCCGGCCTAGGCCGGAGTCAGTGTTGTGACGTCAGACGAGAGTCGTCTGCAAACAAAGTCTTTCAGATCTACGTAGGGACTGGAAAACAGCTGCTTTCTGTGCAGTGTGGCGAAAATATTTTTGTAATCTTTAATAAACTCTGTTTTCTTAATTATTTCCAACTTTATATTAAATTATTCTTATTGATGTCTCTATTGATGAAAAAACTGTTTACTAGTTGTTTTTCGAAATTGTGAAACACACGTTTCTTTGAAAATATTTTGTGTGAGGGAATTCCCGTTGCCAGAGTGTGGGGGCGTTTAGTCATTACAGGTCGTATATCATGTCTCTGTTGCTGAGAATAGAAACTGAAAACATTCCAACTACTTCAGGGATCCTAATAGGCCCTTAGCAGGCGTCTGGTCCTCTTCTATTTCTTGTGTTCTACTTTTTAACTTTTCATTTTCCCTTGAATGTGTTGGAAATGTGAGAAAACTTTTTAATCGTCCATTTTCACCTCAAAAGTTTTCTGCCTTTTTCTTTTGTGTCAAATTGAATTAACTCCGTCGGTATATTTATAGTCTATTCTTGTCTATCTTGGAGTCGTATTATTAGATTTTATCATGGACTGATCTTGAAGTTTTAAATAGAAATATGTCTCCATTTTCTCTTCTAGTTTCAAATGAATGTATCACCTCAAGTATACTATCACATATTCTCCATAAATCTATCAAAAATCAAAGTTTGTCAAATTCAAGATTTCTTGAATTAATCTTATCTTGCATCTTGAACTCTTGATTCAATCTTTAAAGCCATCATGTTCTCAGTTTCAGCAGATTCGTCTAATCTTGATTTATTCAAAAAAATTGCTCATTTATTTCAAATACCTCTCTCCCCTCAAAACATACACTCAAATCATCCCCTCCGTAAACAAAGCCATAGTGCAAGACAGGTGGTTGATGGTAACGTCAGCACAGGTAGGGCTCCTACACCATTAAGGCTGTGCAAAGGCTGAAAATAAACTTACTACTCATGATATATTTCAAAGTTTTTCGATTTGTATATCATCAAGCTATCAAAATGAAAAAGTTTTCTCAGGAAAACATTATTTTCCTATCTTTACTTTTTGAAATATGAGCGATTGAAGTTCGAATTTTTGGGACAGAACATTTCAAATTCGGTACGATATAAATCCATGAGACTAGGAGGATGGATTTTTCATGATATTGTTGATCTAGTTGAACAAAAATTTTCTGAAAATATTAATTTTTGGAGAAGTTATTCAATTTCATCTATCTTGATAATTGATATTTTCAGAAAATTTCTGTTCTACTAGATCAACAATAACATGAAGAATCTTTCCTCTAAATCTCATGGATTTATCTCTTACTGAATTTGAAATGTTCTGTCCAAAAAATTTAAACTTCAGGCTCATATCTCAAAAAGTAATGATCAGAAAAAAATGTTTTCCTGAAAAAGCATTTTCATTTTGATAGCTTGATGATATACAAATCAAAAAACTTTGAAAAATATACTTTTAAAAATAAGGCTAAAAATATCACGCTATTTTTAGCCTTAGCACAGCCTTAAAAACACAAGCTGATATAACAGCTGAAATCAACAAATTTTTATTGGTGTAGGAGCCCTACCTGTGCTGACGTCACCGGAATGCACTATGGCTTTGTTTACGGAAGTAGTGCTCTAATCCCTTAAACTCGAATTTTACTTTACAATACTCATGAATAGATTCAAATACTATTTCATTTCTACTATTTCGAGTATATGTTAAATAAGGAATTACATACTGGAAAATTTCATTCGATTGAATCACCTTCAACTCTTGATATTTCATTAATCTATAGACTTGGTTATATAAATCAAGACTATTTTTAAGTTATATAAATCATGACTATTTTCACAGTTGGAAGTTGAGTTTTTGCTTGGTCTTCACCAAACTAGAAATTAGATAAATCTTTTCCCATTAGCCTTCGTGAATAGAAGCCACAAATCAATCACAGTATTTTTAGCCACCCATAGATATTTCACCAAATTTCCTTCAGTTTAAATTTCAATACAGCATTAATTTTTCGTATCCAACTGTTATTAGTCTCCTTGTTATTAATGTTCCTCTCACACTAATTGGTATTATCAATATTTATTTTGTTGAGTCATGTTTGTTTGGATTGTGTCATGTTTAGATTGTTTCAATGTTGTGTGTTCTATGTACCTACATGAAAACTTTCTATGTGTCTTAAATGGCTTTGAAATAATTTTCTTTTTTAGTAATCTCAAAGCATAAGTTGCAATTAATCAACGCTACTTTGTGTGTCATTAAATCTTCCTTTATTATTCAGTAATGTCTTCTCAAATCTGTCCACTCTCATGTGATTGTAATGCTTTGTTTGATTGATTTTTTTAAAGATTTTCTTGATTTTTAAAGTCTTCTTAAAACGATTGCCACTTATGTGATTGTTAATTCTCTTCTTTCCTCTTCTGTCTTTTAATCACTTCTCTTCAAATTCTATTGTGTGTACTCTATTCCTTCTTAGTCTCTCCCATGTGATTATTTTTTTTTCTTTTCAATTTTATTTGTTCAATTCTCTAGATACATTTTTAATTTCTTGTGTTCTATTTTCCAGGTGAGTATCCTGAAGTGAACAACATCCCAATTTTCCGTAAGTTTTAGTTGGATATCAGGAATTATTTTCAAAGTTAAGATTTCAATTATCAACAGTCAAAATTCGAAAATAAAAGTCAATATTTGAAGGCATCAGTTTTGGTGGCTCGATATGTGGTGAATAGACAGTATGCAATTTTTATTTTATTTATTATTTTAAAAAGGCGACTTTGTAGAAGTATTTTAAGCCTAGGTGATGATGATGGGATGAATGATAATACAATTAAGGTAGAGTTATGAATGAATGAAAATTATAGGTTATGCTATCCACTTGAATTGATTTGAGTCCACTTTTCAGTCCAGAAGTAAGTAAACTAGAAATTTTGAATTTGATTTGATTAAAAACCGAATGATTTCATTTAATAAACTCTCAGAGCTTGAAACAATCTGTCCCTATAATCGCCATATATAGTACAAAATTGATTATTATAATCAATCATATTTATATCACCATATTTCTAATTTTTTTATTTCTAAAGATTTACTTTTTACTTTCCTTGCCCTTCACCATAGTACAGTACAGAAACTATTATTATAAATTACACCAACTTTCTTGATTAGTTATCGTCCATCTTGGTCCATTCTGTAGTGAATTACTTTTTTATTCTCGACCATTTTAGTAGTAAAATCTTGGCTAATTTAAATGTATTTTTACATTTCTACATGTTTTATATGGTACGGTACTAATAACTTATTTTACTGTATTATTTTTATTTATACTAATGTTATGAGTCCACTCCTTTATTAATAAGTTACAGTATTGATTCTCATGTAGACATTCTTTTCATACGCTGTACATTTAATAAACTAGAACACAAATATGCTCAAATTATTAGGCTGGTCGAAGGCATAGTAGGCATCGATTAGTCAAGACAATACTAGTCACGTTTAGTCACATTACTTCACATAGTTGTTTATGACGCAACACACACTAATTAGTCATTGCAATTAGACATGTCTTCATAAGCAACTATGTGAATTATTGTGACTAAACGTGACTAGTATTGGCATGATTAATCGTTAGTCAAGACAAGACAAGAAATGATCAGATATTGCAATTATACATGACTCCATAAGCATCTATGTGAAGTATTGTGACTAAACGTGACTAGTCTTGTCTTGACTAATCGTTAGTATTCTAATCGTTAGTCAAGACAAGACTAGTCACGTTTAGTCACAATACTTCACATAGTTGCTTATGACGCAACTCACACTGATTAGTCATTGCAGTTAGACATGACTCCAAAAGCAACTATGTGAAGTATTGTGACTAAACGTGACTAGTCTTGTCTTGACTAATCGTTAGTCAAGACAAGACAAGAAATTATCAGATATTGCAATTAGACATGACTCCATGAGCAACTATGTGAAGTATTGTGACTAAACGTGACTAGTCTTGTCTTGACTAACGATTAGTCAAGACAATACTAGTCACGTTTAGTCACAATACTTCACATAGAGTCATGTCTAATTGCAATATCTGATCATTTCTTGTCTTGTCTTGACTAACGATTAGTCAAGACAAGACTAGTCACGTTTAGTTACAATACTTCACATAGTTGCTTATGAAGACATGTCTAATTGCAATGACTAATCAGTGTGTGTTGCGTCATGAGCAAAAATGTGAAGTATTGTGACTAAACTTGACTAGTCTTGTGTTGACTAATCGATGTGTCACCAGCCTTATTCTATTCTTTACTTCTTTACTTTTAGTATGTAGTTACTAATAGTTACTATAGTGAGGTACACGTTATAATGACAGTATTTGATAGTATTACTATCCTTGTTTATCATTCGATATAGCCGGTGGTACTATCCTTTTCTAGGTCCACAACGATGTCAATTATGTTGTTGACAGTGTAGAAATATAATTAATTAATGCAGAGAATCGTCATCGTTATTCTTCTATCTTATCTACTGCCATTATAACGTGGACCTCACTATAATAGTAAATCAAATACCAATCTGTGTCGTCCATCTTTGTCCAATTTGTGGTTGAATTACTTTTTCATACTCAACCATTCTAGTAGCAAAATCTTGACTAATTTAAATGTATTTTTACATTTCCACATGTAAAGGTTTGTACGATGTGCTGAAGTAAATTACTATATTGTCAGCATTTCCTATGAATAACATGTATAATACTGTTATTCCACCAATTCCGACAGTTTGAGATGAATTACTCCACTGTAGCTGTAATTCCATGAGGTCTCTGAAAATTCATCAACCGAAATAGATTTGTCAATGTAACATAGATTCTCTTCAACTAGGTTCGTGAAATTGGATTATTTTGGGGACCCGATATAATTAAGGGTTGGAAAATAGATTATGCGTACTAGATTCAGTTTTAATTGAATGTGAGATAATTAGGTTGTACGATGATGCATGCTAGAATGAATTAATTAGTTTAATGCTAGAATGATGGTTTAGATGCATAGAATGAATCAATTGCTGGCTTTTTATGCTTCGATTTAGTGTATCAGGGGCCTGTTTTATAAAAGTTACAAGTCCTGTAATACAGGAGAATCATCATTCCAATTACATGCTCAATATAGCCGATAAAATCAGCTGTTCCTGTATTACAGGACTTCTAAATTTTTATGAAACAGGCTTTTTATGAAACTGGATTCATAAAATCATCATGTTATTTACAAAATTACGTTTGAGGTTTTCTGTGATTGAAACGTGTATTCACATTTAGGAAAGTTTTGGATTTGATGAAATCGGACTTTCGACTTGTATTTTAGAAGACAAATGATACATTCAAATAATACTTTCTTCAATAATTTTTACTAAACGAAAATCCCAATTAAATGTTGTAAATCACCCCGAAGACTTCTGCTACCGCAAATATTGACAACATGGGTGATTTACAGCATTTAATTGGGATTTTCTTTTAGTAAAAATTGTTCATTAATTAGCATTTGAACAAATGCAACTTTCAATTTATTTCATTGAATACTTTCTTCGATAAAACTTGTCAAAAATAGTTTTCCTGTAGATCTTGCTGTTTTCAGTTGTTCTTGGTTATTTTTTAAATTTAAAATTTGTTTTTGGAAATGATGTCTTGAAGGCAAATGAAAGTTAACTTCGCCAATGTCATGAGTAATCTCATCCAACTCCATGTTTCCGAGCTCGTGACTTAGCTAAGTCCTAGACTTTAAACAGCTGGAGTCAGAAAATTGGTTTTCCAAAACGGGGCATAGTTGCAGTCATTGTCATAGTCACGTTTGAATTAAATTTCGAAAAACTAGAAGATAGAACACAAAATAAAATAAACAGAAAATAGTGTAAAGTTTCAGCTATTTTGAATTATTTAGGAATGTAATTTCGTCAAGGAAAAACGTTTCCAATAATTATAGAAATGAGAAAATTAAAAACTACGGCTACTGTTACAAAAGCTGCGACTACGCCCCGTTTTGGAAAACCAATTTTCTGACTCCAGCTGTTCAAAGTCTAGGACTTAGCCAAGTCCCGAGCTCGGAAACCGGCCCTTAGAGTATTAAACTATTACACTGTGGCCCGCGGTTGCACAAGAGCCTGTTAAATTTTAATCATTATTAAATTTCTCAAGAACCAATCATAGAAGTTTTTTTTTGAAAAGAAGGCTTCTCTGATTGGTTCTCGTGGCATTTAATCGGGATTAGAAGTTAAGAAACTTTTGTACAACCGGGTGTATAACATTCACAAACTTAGATTCTCTCCTTTAATCGAATAACACAATCTTTTTTTGAATTTTTGAAGTTTAACTTCATCTCTAAACTGCTGTTTGTTACATCACTAACATGGGATAATTATTTGAACGTAATGAAATTAGGTTTGAAAAACTAAACAATATTTGAAAACTATTTCAAAATAGTTTAATCGTCTGGTCCTTGACTTTAATTCCGTCAAGAGCTCTTCAATCTCATTCGAGAAGATTATAATACTATAATCATAGTATTATAATTATAATATTATAATATATAAAATTGTAATATAAATTAAAACAGGAAACACGATATAAATAGATTGAAAACACTTAAAAAACTTACATTAGAAATGGGGGAAATTTTCGGGAACTGAGTTCCTTCCTCAACCGAGCAGACTAATTTTTGTAATTTATATTACAAACTTTAAAGTGTCTTCTGTTATGTGCTACAAGTGATATAAAATGTTATAAATATTGTATTGCAAATTGAAAACTCAGGATTATAATATCAGTGCATGAAATTCAGAATTAGGACAATAGTAGTCTAACTTGAAAATCCATTGAAGTTCACAGTTCATTTTTACTATCTTATCCTTGAAGGACTCTTCTTGGTTATTGCTGGAATTATTGTTTTAAGTTCAGGCAAGAAGTGCATCAGACTTGGTTCAAAGTTTATGGTCACGTTGAAGTTAAGTGTTCTAGCGTCTCTGTTCTCTTTCAGTCTAGGTACTTTTTTCTTCTTCTCCTCCTTCTTCTATTTTGTTCTTCTTCTTCTTCTTCTTCTTCTTCTTCTTCTTCTTCTTCTTCTTCTTCTTCTTCTTCTTCTTCTTCTTCTTCTTCTTCTTCTTCTGCTCCTCCTCCTCCTCCTCCTCCTCCTCCTTATCCTTCTTCTTCTTCTGCTCCTCCTCCTCCTCCTCCTCCTTATCATTCTTCTTCTGCTCCTCCTCCTTATCCTTCTCCTACTTTTTCTCATTCTTCTTCTCATTCTTCTATCTTCTTCACCTGCTTCTTCTCCTTCTTCTTCTTCTCTCTCTTATTCCCCTCTCCTACTCCTTGGTCTTCTTCTTTTTCTTTTTCTTCTTCTTTTTTCTTCTTCTTCTTCTCCTTCTTCTGATTCTTCTATCTTCTTCACCTGCTTCTTCTCCTTCTTCTTCTCTCATTCTCCTTCTCCTACACCTTGGTCTTCTTCTTTTTCTTCTCCTGCTCCTTCTCTTTCTCCTTCTTATTCACCATCTCCTTCTCCTTTTTCTCGTTCTTCTATTTCTCCTTCTTCTTCTTATACTTCTACTTCTCATTCCTCTTCTTCTCTTACCTTTCCTTCTCTACACCCCAACCTCCTCCACTTCTTCTTCTTCCAACTTCTCTCCTTCTTTTTCTTCTCCTTCTTCTTCTTCTTCTTCTTCTTCTCTTCTCCTTCTTCTTCTTCTTCTTCTTCTTCTTCTTCTTCTTCTCCTTATTCTTCTTCTTCATTTTTTTCTCCTTGTTGTTGTTGTTGTTCTTCTTCTTCTTCTTCTTTTCCGTATCTTCTTCTTCTCCGTATCTTCTTCTTCTTCTTCTTCTTCTTCTTCTTCTTCTTCTTCTTTCCTATTATTCTCCTTCATTTTTTTTCTTCTCCTCCTTCTTCTTTTTTCTTCTTCTTCTTCTTCTTGTTCTTGTTTTCTTATTGCTCTTGTTTTCTTATTCTTTTTTCTTCTTCTTCTCCTCCTCCTTACTCTTCTTTTTCTCTCTCTTCTTCTTCCACTTTCTCTCCTTCTCTTCCCTTCTCACTCCTTATCTTCTTCTTCCACTTCTCTTCTTCTCTTTCTTCTCCGTATCTTATTATTATTATTTTTTTTCTCTTCTCTTTCTTCTCCGTATCTTCTTCCTCTTCTCTTTCTTCTCCGTAAGTTCTTCTTCTCTTTCTTCTCCATATCATCTTCTTATTCTTTTTCTCTTTCTCTTCTTCTCAGATTATCTTCAACTCTAGTGTCTCATTGAATGTCGTTCTTGTTCTATTCTCGATCTCATCGGTCTATTTCTGTAATCTCTAGTCAGTAGAGTTCTATGTTGAATTCCGAGCATAAATCATCGTTAATGTGTAAACTTTCCAACTCCATATTCTAGTTTGTTCCGGTGACGTCATTATATGATTCTGTATCACATTTTATTTGTCTCATCGCTGTTGAGATTTGCATTCTTGAGACTGTGAAGCAGAAAAGTCGTATATTGATATTTTGGCATTGATTCTAATCTGTTGCAGTTCAATATTCAAATGAATTATTTCATTTCACAGCAAAAGTTGTTGACATTTTCAATACATTCATTCCACAGATCTCATCATTTGATTTTCATTACCAATATGGTGAATGTTTAATATCATTTTGTATATTTTATGGAAATGAAACAGGGGTACCCACAACGGGCGGTTTGGTCAGATTCGAATTGATAAACGGGCTAGGAAAATGTTATTTTGCTTGATATGTTTTCTTGATAATAAAAAAATATATTGAATGAATATAACTTATGTAGAGATAGAATATATATTGATTAGACAGTCCAATACATCAGATTTTGATTATTTTACAATATTAAAATTGAAAGTTAATTAACATGTTATGTAATAATATCCTATACCCGTTTTTGATGTAATGTCAAACTTTGACTGGAATTCCAGTCACCATATCAACTGTACTGTACACACAACAGAAACAGCGATGCTATTGGTCGACAGAGTCGCTTGTGTATGGTCGAATGTTGTGAAGCTCCGCCCATCAGAGGCAGCCATTTTGTTGAGGGCGTCCATCTTGCTATTCTGTTAGCCAATTGCACAACATTCTTTTACCAGCTAGCAGAGTAGAGCTTTTACGAATCATCGGTAACCTAATAATAATATGTAATGATTATGATTTCAATATGCGATTGAAAAATGTGTAATGGTTGATAATGGTATAGGCCCGGTTGCACAACAACCGGTTAAATTTTAACCGCGATCAATTTCACGACAACCAATCAGAGAAGGCTTTTTATAAAAGACGGCTTCTCTGATTGGTTCTTATGGAATTGATCACGGTTAAAATTTAACCGGCTGTTGTGCAACCGGCACATAGTGTATCTGTTGAGCTTCTTGTTTCCCAGATAAAATAATAAACGATAGTTAATTATTTACCATTATTAGTAAATTAGTTGACATGGTTAATTATACTTGAAATATACGGGTGAAATATTTCCATGTATTTGTAATTTTCGGCATTAAATTCAATTCAATTAAATTATTTTGATAATAATTACGAATTTCAAGTACTTTTCTATAAACTCTCACTACTCCAGATAGAAGAATGAAAGTTGAATAAAAGGTAGACATTTTATTAGAAAGTGAATAAATTGTAATGACGTTATTTTTTTGAAAATTTTCGTGTTATACGAATGGAATTTGCTAGAAAAAATTGACCCAATTCTATTGATTGATTGATTGAAGAAATGTTTCTAATGATTCTGTCACTTTTCTATTAAAAATAGATAAAAGTCGTATTATTTGAAAACTCCAATCGATCTTGGGTTACGTTTGATCAATTTTTTTCATCTCTGTTCTTGTATTCCTGTTTTCATGGTGTCAAGACCTAAATAAGACAAACACTTGAATTGCATTTAATTGATACACAGTCTCTAATTTGTGGGTCAAGTCGAAGATGGTACTCTTATTGCCTCAACTGCGCCTACATCACACTTCTTGTAATATTATAAAGTGAAAATAGAAGACATTTATCTTGTACAGTATCTTATTTTTGATAAAATGTTGAGGTAGATTTCCATATTTGAAGGTCACTGAATCACGATAGAATAGTGTTGTTTATTACAGAATGTACAAGAATTATTTATACACTTGTACAATGGTAAATACTACGAATTTGATCTCTAGACAAGAACACTGGTTTCTCTTTATGTCAATAAATGAGAGGTTGAGAGAAAAATACGTTGATGTTGTCAACAATACAATCAAATGAGAGGTTGTTCACAACAAGTATACAAATCTCAACTATTTGGATTCTAAACAATCTTTGTCCCATTTCTTCTAGGTTTATTTGCGCCCACAAATGACGGCATTGATGTGTGTTAAATCTGGAAAACTGCAAACTATCAATCAACCCCCTCCCACCCACAACTAAACATGTCTAGTTAGCACTCAGCCTGACTGACAAATGGTCGGCCGCTTTGTGGTTTTCGAGAAGTGTTTTTTCTCACTCACTATTTGTGTGATTCTTTTAAATTTTGGCATGTGCGTTTCAATTTTTTTCGCGCGCTGCTTACGTTTAGGTCACGGTCTCGAGCGCGGTTTGCACCTTGAGATGTGTTTGTTCTACTACTTCTTCTTCTCATTGTGGGGAGGAGGGAGGGATGTTCATGACTCTTCTTTCTCCTCCTCCTCCTCTTTATTGTGAGGAGGAGGAGGAGTATGAGGAGGGCTGCCAGCTACTCCTCCCCACCGTTCAAGTGATCGTTCTCCAAGATTGGTTTTTAAGTGTGTGTGTGTGTGTGTGTGTGTGTGTGTGTGGTGTGTGGGTGTGTGTGTTGTGTGTTGTGTGGTGTGTGTGTGTGTATTTATTTCGACGGATTTCTTTTTGTCTTTATTTCTTTGTGAATGTGTGGGTAGAAGAAAATTACTGATAAAGATGATGTGAAGAAGAAAAAAAAGAAGAGGGAAAAGTCGAAGAAAAGGGGAAATGAGGAGGAGGTGTGGGAAGGAGGAGGAGGAGA